>NW_011494695.1:1596331-1600974 GCF_000754665.1 Bison bison bison | reverse complement strand
CAGAGTTCCAAAGAATAGCAAGGAGAGATAAGACAGCCTTCCTTAGCAATCAATGCAAAGAAATAGAGGAAAACAACAGAGTGGGAAAGACTAGAGATCTCTTCAAGAAAATTAGAGATACCAAGGGAATATTACATGCAAAGATGGGCTCGATACAGGACAGAAATGGTATGGACCTAACAGAAGCAGAAGATACTAAGAAGAGGTGGTAAGAATATACAGAAGAACTATACAAAAAAGATCTTCATGACCAAGATGATCACGATGGCATGATCACTCACCTAGAGCCAGACATCCTGGAATGTTAAGTCAAGTGGGCCTTAGAAAGCATCACTACAAACAAAGCTAGTGGAGGTGATGGAATTCCAGTGGAGCTATTTCAAATCCTGAAAGATGATGCTGTGAAAGTGCTGCACTCAATATGCCAGCAAATTTGGAAAACTCAGCAGTGGCCACAGGACTGGAAAGGGTCAGTTTTCATTCCAATCCCAAAGAAAGGTAATGCCAAAGAATGCTCAAAGGCAATGCCGCACAATTGCACTCATCTCACACGCTAGTAAAGTAATGCTCAAAATTCTCCAAGCCAGGCTTCAGCAATACGTGAACCATGAACTTCCAGATGTTCAAGCTGGTTTTAGAAAAGGCAGAGGAAGCAGAAATCAAATTGCCAACATCCACTGGATCATCGAAAAAGCAAAAGAGTACCAGAAAAAACATCTATTTCTGCTTTATTGCCTATGCCAAAGCCTTTGACCGTGTTGATCACAATAAACTGGAAAATTCTTCAAGAGATGGGAATACCAGACCACCTGACCTGCCTCTTGAGAAATCTATATGCAGGTCAGGAAGCAACAGTTAGAACTGGACATGGAACAACAGACTGGTTCCAAAGAGAAAAAGGAGTACGTCAAGGTGGTATATCGTCACCCTGCTTATTTAACTTATATGCAGAGTACATCATGAGAAATGCTGGGCTGGAAGAAGCACAAGCTAGAATCAAGATTGCCGGGAGAAATATCAATACCGTCAGATACGCAGATGACACCACTCTTATGGCAAAAAGTGAAGAGGAACTAAAGAGCCTCTTGATGAAAGTGAAAGAGAAGAATGAAAAAGTTGGCTCAAAGCTCAACATTCAGAAAACAAAGATCATGGCATCCAGTCCCATCACTTCATGGGAAACAGATGGGGAAACAGTAGAAACAGTGAGAGACTTTATTTTTTTAGGCTCCAAAATCACTGCAGATGGTAACTGCAGCCATGAAATTAAAAGACGCTTACTCCTTGGAAGGAAAGTTATGACCAACCTAGATAGCATATTGAAAAGCAGAGACATTACTTTGCCAACAAAGGTCCGTCTAGTCAAGGCTATGGTTTTCCAGTGGTCATGAATGGATGTGAGAGTTGGACTGTGAAGAAAGCTGAGCACTGAAGAATTGATGCTTTTGAACTGTGGTGTTGGAGAAGACTCTTGAGAGTCCCTTAGACTTCAAGGAGATCCAACCAGTCCATTCTAAAGGAGATCAGCCTTGGGTGTTCTTTGGAAGGAATGATGCCAAAGCTGAAGCTCCGGTACTTTGGCCACTTCATGCAAAGAGTTGACTCATTGGAAAAGACTCTGATGTTGGAAGGAATTGGGGGCAGGAGGAAAAAGGGACGACAGAGGATGAGATGCCTGGATGGCATCATCAACTCGATGGATGTGAGTTTGAGTGAACTCCGTGAGTTGGTGATGGACAGGGAGGCCTGGCATGCTGCGATTCATGGGCTCGCAAATAGTCGGACACGACTGAGCAACTGAACTGAACTGAACTGAACTGAATTACTCAGATATAAAAATAGAGAATTTTTTCGCTTTTATGGTACATAAAATTTGCTTGGTACCCAGGAAAAGTTAGCTGTTATCTGCCTTTTTTTCCTCTTTCTTCTTCCATCCTACAATTAGACTTAAACATGAACTATTAAAACCCATTGATCATATATTATTTCACATAGCAGCTCACTCAATGTTTGACAATGAAAAAAACTTAAATGGTGAATTGCATTCTAAATATACAGTTGCAGAATTAGAAAACCTGACAATAGGAGAAGGGAACCCTTATCTCTTACCTCTTAGGTTCCATTATGTACTAACCTAGGGTAAGCCAATATGGAGTATCCATGGTGACTCTAAAGAACTAAGCGTTCTTTGCTGACTTCATGAATTCATAACAGTAGTTTCCTATTGAAATGGCAACAGCATCCATTAGCCATTCTTAATTGACTGCATGTTGTTTTTTATCAATCACTCAGTCATATCCAACTACTTGTGACACTACGGACTGCAGCATGCCAGGCCTCCCTGTCCCTCACCATCTCCTGGAATTTGTCCAAGTTCATTTCCATTGCATTAGTGAAGCCATCAAGCCATCTCATCCTCTGATACCCTCTTCTTCTTCTGCCCTCCATCATTCCCAGCATCAGGGACTTTTCCAATGAGTCAGTTGTTCACATCAGGTGACCAAAATACTGGAGCTTCAGCTTCAGCATTAGTCCTTCCAATGAGTATTCAGGGTTGATTTCCTTTAAGATTGACTGATTTGATCTCCTCTCTGTCCAAGGGACTCTCAGGATTCTTCTCCAGCACCACAGTTCAAAGGTATTAATTCTTTGCCCCTCTGCCTTCTTTACCGTCCAGCTGTCAAAACTATATGTGACCACTGGGAAGACCATAGCCTTGACTATACAGACTTTGTCAGCAGAGTGATGTCTCTGCTTTTCAACACATTGTCTAGATTTGTCATTGCTTTCCTGCCAAGAAGGAATAGTCTTCTGATTTCATGGCTTCAGTCATCATCTGCAGTGATTTTAGAGCCCAAGAAAAGGAAATCTATCACTATTTTCACTTTTCCCCCTTCTATTTGCCATGAAGCAATGGGGCTGGATACCATGATCTTAGATTTTTTTAAATATTTAGTTTTTAAGACAGCTTTTTTACTCTCCTCCTTCACCCTCATCAAGAGGTTCTTTAGTTCCTCTTCACTTTCTGCCATTAAAGTGGTATCATTTGCATATCTGAGGTTGTTGATATTTCTCCCACCTATCTTGATTCCAGGTTATAACTCATCCAGCCCAGCATTTCTCATGACGTGTTCAGCATGTAAGTTAAATACACAGGGTAACAACAGACAGCCTTGTTGTACTCCTTTCTCAATCCTGATCCAGTCAGGTGTTCCATACAGGGTTCCAACTCTTGCTTATTGACCCGCATGCAGGTATCTCGGGAGACAGGTAAAATGGTCTGGTATTCCCATCTCTGCATATGTCATGTGAAATACACACACACACACAGACACACACACACACACACACACACACACATACTCATCATGGAATGTTTTATTTCCTCTTTGAGAAATAAGGAAACCAAAGTATAAAGAGTAAATGCTTTAGACACAGATGTAAAATTAGTAAATGACTGAAATGGAATTTGAATTCAGTTCTGTGTGGCTCCTTAGCCTTCGCTCTGGATAGCCTACCAGATTATGTTTCTAGGCAAAAGGTTTTAAAACCTGTTAGAATATTTTATGACGTGTTCCACAAGAGAATAATGTGTGGTTTGAGAAATAATTGGTCCATCCACTATCTTTGCAATCTATTGTTTCTGTGACTAAACATGATTACTTTGGCTCTCTGAATTCAATTTTTTCATACGTAACATAGAATATTACTTTACCAGCCTGTGAGATGAGTGCAATTGTATGGTAGTTTGAGCATTCTTTGGCATTGCCTTTCTTTGGGATTGGAACGAAAACTGACCTTTTCCAGTCCTGTGGCCACTGCTGAGTTTTCCAAATTTGCTGGCATATTGAGTGCAGCACTTTCACAGCATCATCTTCCAGCATTTGAAATAGCTCAACTGGAGTTCCATCACCTCCACTAGCTTTGTTTGTAGTGATGCTTCCTAAGGCCCACTTGACTTTACGTTCCAGGATGTCTGACTCTAGGTGAGTGATCACACCATCGTGATTATCTTGGTCATGAAGCTCTTTTTTGTACAATTCTTCTGTGTATTCTTACCACCTCTTCTTAATATCTTCTGCTTCTGTTAGGTCCATACAATTTCTGTCCTTTATTGTACCCATCTTTGCATGAAAAGTTCCCTTGGTATCTTTAATTTTCTTGAAGAGATCTCTAGTCTTTCCCATTCTGTTGTTTTCCTCTATTTCTTTGCATTGATCACTGAGGAAGGCTTTCTTATCTCTCCTTGCTATTCTTTGGAACTCTGCATTCAGATGCTTATATCTTTCCTTTTCTCCTTTGCTTTTCGCTTCTCTTTTCATAGCTATTTGTAAGGCCTCCCCAGACAGCCATTTTGCTTTTTGCATTTCTTTTCTATGGGGATGGTCTCGATTCCTGTCTCCTGTACAATGTCATGAACCTCCATCCATAGTTCATCAGGCACTCTATCTATCAGATCTAGTCCCTTAAATCTATTTCTCATTTCCACTGTATAATTATTATGAATTTGAATTAGGTCATACTTGAAGAATGGTCTAGTGGTTTTTAGAAACCTATATGCAAGTCAGGAAGCAATAGTTAGAACTGGACATGGAACAACAGACTGGTTCCAAATAGGAAAAGGAGTACGTCAAGGCTGTATA
>NW_011494695.1:1595522-1595775 GCF_000754665.1 Bison bison bison | reverse complement strand
CTGTCCTTTATTGTACCCATCTTTGCATGAAAAGTTCCCTTGGTATCTTTAATTTTCTTGAAGAGATCTCTAGTCTTTCCCATTCTGTTGTTTTCCTCTATTTCTTTGCATTGATCGCCGAGGAAGGCTTGCTTATCTCTCCTTGCTATTCTTTGGAACTCTGCATTCAGATGCTTATATCTTTCCTTTTCTCCTTTGCTTTTCGCTTCTCTTTTCATAGCTATTTGTAAGGCCTCCCCAGACAGCCATTTTG
>NW_011494695.1:1590631-1595422 GCF_000754665.1 Bison bison bison | reverse complement strand
TGGTGTTAGAGAAGACTCTTGAGAGTCCCTTGGACTGCAAGGAGATCCAACCAGTCCATTCTGAAGGAGATCAGCCCTGGGATTTCTTTGGAAGAAATGATGCTAAAGCTCAAACTCCAATATTTTGGCCACCTCATGAGAAGAGTTGACTCATTGGAAAAGACTCTGATGCTGGGAGGGATTGGAGGCAGGAGGAGAAGGGGACAACAGAGGATGAGATGGGTGGATGGCATCACTGACTTGATGGACATGAGTTTGGGTGAACTCTGGGAGTTGGTGATGGACAGCGAGGCCTGGTTTGCTGCAATTCATGGGGTCGCAAAGAGTCAGACTGAGCGACGGAACTGAACTGAACCTAGAATAATCACAATACCTACTTAACTGTGCTTTTATGAGAAGTATGCAATATATGTAGAGTGAGATACATAAAGTACTTAGTCCAGCACCTGACACCAAGGAAATGCTCTCAGAAGTTAGCAGACACCACTATTATTATCACCTACTACATTGGTGGAGGAAACCAGGACTATAATGCAATATTAAAATGGAAATTACAGCTGTCCACTAGGATAATCAACTGCCATTATCTCAAAAAATAGAGCCAGTTAAGTATCATGAACACTTCTCTGCATTGATTGTAAACGTGGACAAGTACTCAAGAACCACTGAAATAGTATACAAACACCCTGTATTCCTTGAAGAACTTATGTAAATATACAAGTGGACAATGTAAAACAGTGGATGATTCACATGCATTTTGTTTGAAGAGCTTAAGAGGTTTGTTGTTGTTTAACAGGAATTGCTACAAGCTGACGAAGAATGAAGATGGAGGTGAATTCCTTCTTCTTTTGCTTTGGGCAGTCAGGATGACTGGTAGCACTGTGTAAATTCAAGAAAGGCTGTTGACGATGCATTGGTGAGCAGGAGAATAGTAGTACTGAAGAGAAAACCAGAGGTGGTGCTGATAAATTAGAATGGGAAAATAAGCATCATGAATCCTCAGGAGTTAGGTGGTAGTCATGCAACATGAAAGCAGGAGATCAGACATTCACAGCACAGGACTCTGGACCACCATGCTGTGCACCACTCTTTTGAAGGAGCCTGTTAAATGACAAGGGCAAAACTGGAAAATACTAAAATCTCCCCAAATGCTTGTCATCTGGTGTTGAAATATAGCCTCGTGGACATGAGCTACTATGATCTAAAGGACCCACGGGGGCAGATTACAAGTCAGGAAGCTATCTAATGCGCCCTGGGGATGCTCTCCATCATGAGGCTCTTTAGAAGGGGAGAGTTAAGCTATACTGTTTGTACCTTTGTGCCATTATCTTATCTTAAACTTTGAGGAAATTACCACTGTTGTCAGTGCACAGCAAAATGGACAGTTTAGACAAAATGCAAAAGCAAGGAAAACTGCTAAGCAGAACAAAAAGGTAATTTTTGCCTCCTAAAAATTAACGTATCATGTCAGGACTTCCATGGTGGTCCAGTGTTTAAGATCTGCCTTCCAATTCAGGAGACACAGGGTCAATTCCTGGTCCAGGATGATTCCGCATGCCATGAGGCAACTAATCCCATGTGCAACGACCACTGAGTATGCACTTGAGAGCCTGCCAGCCACAACTACGGAGCCCACGTGCTGCAACTACTAAAGCCTGTGAGCCTAGAGCTGGGCTCTCAACAAGGGAAGCTGCCACAATAAGAAGTCCGAGTACCGCCAGCAAAGTGTAACCCCGGCTCGCTGCAACTAGAGAAAGCCTCTCCACGACAACAAAAGACCCAGTGTAACCAAAAATAAATACATTTTTAAAATGAATGAAATATTACACCAGTGCTATATGGCAATATTCATCATATCCTTTGACTCAGGTGGGGTTGGCCCATTCTAAGACGTACCCCTAAATTCTCGCCCCCACTATGACACACCTTTTCGATTCATCCCATGAACTTTGTATTATTCTGTTTAAAACTAAAGTCTAGGCAGTGCTCTGAAGGAGTATTCCAGAAGTAAATAAGGTCCCAAATCAGTTGACTTTGAGAGACAGAGATTCTCTGTGGATCTGATATGACCATATGAGCCCTTAAAAGATGCAAGACTTTCCCTGGTGAGACAGTTTGAAAGCATGGGAGGATTTGATATGAGCAAGTATCACAGACTGAATTGTTTCCCACCAAGATGTATATGGTGAGACCCTAACTGCCAGTGTGACTTTATTTAGAGACAAGGCCTGTAAGAAGGCAGTGAACGTTAGGTGAGGTCATAGTGTGGGGCCTTAATGCAATATAACTAGTGTCTTTGTAAGAGGCAGAGACCCCAGAGTCCGGTCCCTTTTCTGCATACACATAGAGCCGCAGCAAGGGGGCAGACATCTGCCAATCAGGAAGACAGGCTCTCACAAGAAACCAACCTTGATCTTGGACTTATAGCCTCCAGAACTGTGAGAAAATGAATTTCTGTTGTTTAAGCCACCTAGTCTGTGGTACTTTCACTGTGGTATCCCAAGCAGAGTCAAAAGATTTTGCATCGAGTGTTTTGAAGACTGAGAGGGTCACATGACAGGGGAACATGGACAGTGGCCTCCAGCTGACAGCCATCAAGGAAACAGGCATGCTCGTTCTGTAACTGCAAGGAAGTGAATTCTGACCCAACCTAACTTAGAGCCTTGGAATCTGAATGAGAGCACACAGATTTCAGCCTTATAAGCACCTGAGCAGGGAACCCAGCCACCTCAGCCCAGGTGTCTGCCCAACAGTACTGTGAGTTAATAAAGAGTTTTGTTCTAAGGTGCCAAAGTTGTGGTAATGTATTCAAAAGGACAACAAATGAAAAGCCACTTCGAGACTAATTCTATTTTTAAAACAGCTTTATCAAGGTATAAACTGACATACAGAAAACTGTCCATATTTAAATGTATACTAGTTTGAAGATATGCATATACCTGTGAAAACATTACCACAATCAAGGTAACAGACATATTTTATATATCTATAAACTTCCAAAAATGAGATTCAGAGATATTTTTAGTGGGTTGCCCTAAAGTTTTCTGACGAGAAGTTCCTTTTTGTACTTCTCAGTCATATACCTCAACATGAGATAATAGGTGCAGGCTGCAGGTATCGCTCCCACCTAGAATACAAAATGGATGCTCACATATTTTTGTAGCAGGACATATTTTTCTTACCAGGGCCTAAGCATCAGGGACATAGTTATTTATTTCACAGGGATTAGACAGATCAATGTTGACATTATTTTTTGCAGTTCCTACTAGAGTATTTTTAAATACATTTCTGATAGCTTACAGATTTAAGAAATGAACTCAGATGGGACATTCTGATTACGTTAATAAATTAGACATATAAATACAGGCAGTGATAAAATGGGATGGGGTAGTGTGGGTAGGAGAGCACTGAGTTCTCTAATGATTCAATGCCCTCAGTACCCGAGTACCAATTGATAGATAGCACAGAAGAAGTTCAATGATGATTTAATTTAAAAGTTCCCTGTGCTTTATCATTCATGTTTAATTAGAGTTAGTCCATTAATTACCTTCTTGAGAAGTGAGACTGGAAAGAAAATTAAGTGGTACTTTCAAAAGCTAATTTTGCAAACAATTAAATGAAGCCAAATGTAATTGATAATTGCTATAACAACTGACCCTGAGGCATTCCTCTTTAGAAAAATTGTTGTTTGGACTTTGATAATATGAGAGAATAAAAAAATCTCTTCATAAATTTAAATAAGCATGGATAAGTCAAAACAAAGACAATTAAGCTTCTCATAAAATTTGACTCAAGCTAAAGCTGGCAATTTTAGCGGCACAAATTTTAACATAGTTTCTGAAAAACATACAGTTGATGATAACCAGGTCTGAAAATTGGGGAAAAATTGAAATATATTTCAATTATCACAAAAACTTGAAAAAGGCAATGAATCATGTGCTACTCTTATGTCTTTTTGAGGGAAGCTAAATCTTTTGACCATTTCTTTCCCCGTGCTCACATGTATCTTTTAAAGTTTTTAAACAGGAACTACATAGCAAACTGAGTATACCATTTTAAAATACCATTATCAATGGTAAAAAAACTGGAAGCTTTTCCTCTAAAATTAGGAAGGATTCCCACTCTCATCATTTATATTTAACAAAGTGTTAGAAGTTCTAGCCACAGCAATCACAGAAGAAAATGAAATAAAAGGCATCCAAATTAGAAAGGAAGAAGTGAAACTGTCACTGTTTGCAGATGACATAATATTGCATATACAGAACCCTACAGTCTCACCATTAGTAAATGGATTCAGTAAAGTTACAAAAAAAGATTAACATACAGAAGTATTTTCTTTTTCTACACACTAATAATGAACTAGCAGTGAGAGAAAGCAAGAAAACAATCCCATTTATAATCATCAGTTCAGTTCAGTTCAGTCACTCAGTCGTGTCCAACTCTTTGAAACCCCATGAAATGCAGCATGCCAGGCCTCCCTGTCCATCACTAACTCCCGGAGTTCACTCAAACTCATGTTCCTCGAGTCGGTGATGACATCAGCCATCTCATCCTCTGTCGTCTCCTTCTCCTCCTGTCCCCAGTCCCTCCCAGCATCAGGGTCTTTTCCAATGAGTCAACTCTTAGCATGAGGTGGCCAAAGTATTGGAGTTTCAGCTTCAACATCAGTCCTTCCAGTGAACACCCAGGATTGGTCTCCTTTAGGATGGAGAAATTTAAAAATATAATATGATCCAGCAATTCCACTCCTGGGTACATATCTGAAGAAACAAAAAAACACTAATGCAAAAA
>NW_011494695.1:1579651-1590461 GCF_000754665.1 Bison bison bison | reverse complement strand
CCATGAAATTAAAAGACACTTACTCCTTGGAAGGAAAGTTATGACCAACCTAGATAGCATATTCAAAAGCAGAGACATTATTTTGCCAACAAAGGTCCCTCTAGTCAAGGCTATGGTTTTTCCAGTGGTCATGTATGGATGTGAGAGTTGGACTGTGAAGAAAGCTGAGCACTAAAGAATTGATGCTTTTGAACTGTGGTGTTAGAGAAGACTCTTGAGAGTCCCTTGGACTGCAAGGAGATCCAACCAGTCCATTCTGAAGGAGATCAGCCCTGGGATTTCTTTGGAAGAAATGATGCTAAAGCTCAAACTCCAATATTTTGGCCACCTCATGAGAAGAGTTGACTCATTGGAAAAGACCCTGATGCTGGGAGGGATTGAGGGCAGGAGGAGAAGGGGATGACAGAGGATGAGATGGCTGGATGGCATCACAAACTCGATGGACATGAGTTTGAGTGAACTCCAGGAGTTAGTGATGTACAGGGAGGCCTGGCATGCTGTGATTCATGGGTTCACAAAGAGTAGGACACAACTGAGCAACTGAACTGAACTGAACTGATATATAATTCCAAACTAAAGTTATTTTGCTAAAGAGAAACTGTTGAACTGTAACAAAAATAAGTGTAGACTAGATTTTGTATATATGTAGAGAAAACCCCTGAGGTTATCAATTGTGTGTCACAGTCCTCTTCTGTAGATATATGTGTGCATATGTATCAGTTCAGTTCAGTCGCTCAGTTGTGTCCAACTCATTTCAACCCCATGGCCTGCAGCATGCCAGGCCTCCCTGTCCATCACCAACTCCCAGAGTTTACTCAAATTCATGTCTATTGAGTCAGTGATGACATCCAACCATCTCATCCTCTGTCATCCCCTTCTCCTCCTGCCTTCAGTCTTTCCTGGCAACAGGGTCTTTTCAAATGAGTCAGTTCTTCACATCGGGTGCCCAAAGTATTGGAGCTTCACCTTCAGCATCAGTCCTTCCAATGAACACCCAGGACTGGTCTCCTTTAGGATGGACTGGTTGGATCTCCTTGCAGTCTAAGGGACTCTCAAGAGTCTTGTCCAACACCACAGTTCAAAAGCATCAATTCTTTGGTGCTCAGCTTTCTTTATAGTCCAACTCTCACATCCATACATGACTACTGGAAAAGCCATAGCCTTGATCAGACAGACCTTTGTTGGCAAAGTAATGTTTCTGCCTTTTAATATACTGTCTAGGTTGGTCATAACTTTTCTTCCAAGGAGCAAGGATCTTTTAATTTCATGGCTTCAATCACCATCTGCAGCGATTTGGGAACCCCAAAAGATAAAGTCTGTCACTGTTTTCATTGTTTACCCATCTATTTCCCATGAAGTGATGGGACCAGATGCCATGATGTTAGTTTTCTGAATGTTGAGTTTTAAGCCAACTTTTTCACTCTCCTCTTTCACTTTCGTCAAGACACTGTTTAGTTCTTCACTTTCTGCCATAAGTGTGGTGTCATCTGCATATCTGAAGTTATTGATATTTCTCCTGGCAATCTTGATTCCAGCTTGTGATTCCAGCACAGCGTTTCTCATGATGTATTCTGCATATAAGTTAAATAAGCATGGTGACAATATACAGCCTTGATGTATTCTTTTTCCTATTTGGAACCAGTCTATTCCATGTACAGTTCTAACTGTTGCTTCCTGACCTGCATATAGGTTTCTCAAGAGGCAGGTCAGGTGGTCTGGTATTCCAATATCTTTAAGAACTTTTCAGAGTTTGTGGTGGTCCACACAGTCAAAGGCTTTGGCATAGTCAATAAAGCAAAGTAGATGCTTTTCTGGAACTCTCTTCCTTTTTCAATGATCCAACAGATGTTGGCAATTTGATCTCTGGTTCCTCTGCCTTTTCTAAATCCAGCTTGAACATCTGGAAGTTCATGGTTCATGTACTGATGAAGCCTGGCTTGGAGAATTTTGAGCATTACTTTACTAGCATGTGAGATGAGTGCAATTGTGCAGTAGTTTGTGCATTCTTGGGGATATATATGTACATTATATATAATCTATATACATGGTGGCTCAGATGGTAAAGAATCTGCCTGCAATTCAGGGGTCTTGGGTTCAATCCCTGGGTCAGGAAGATCCCTTGATGAGGTGAATGGCAATCCACTCAAGTAGTCTTGCCTAGAGAATTCTATAGACAGAGGAGTCTGGTGGCTACTGTCCATGGGGTCACAAAGAGTCAGACACAACTGAACTACTAACACACTCATTTTTATATGTGTATATACACATATGGTAAAATATTACTTAGCCATAAAAAGAATTAAATTTTGCCATTTTAAACAACATGGATGGACTTGGAGGTATTATACTCAGTGAATTAAATTGGACAGAGAAAAATAAATACTGTATGTGTTCATTTATATGTGGTATATTAAAAACTAAAATGAATGAATATACTAAACAGAAATAGATGCACAGATATAGAGAATAAACTAGTGGTTACCAGTGGAAAGAAGGGTTGGAGGAGATGTAACATAGGGAAAGGATATTAAAAGGTACAAACTACTAGGTATAAAATTAATGAGACACAAGGATATAATGTACAGTATAGGAAAGATAACCAATATTTTATAGCAACTTTAAATGGAGTAAAATCTATAAACATATTGAATCACTACTTTGTACACTTGAAAGTAATATTGTAAAGCAACCACTCTTCAAAAAATAAAATTAATTATAAATAAAATGTCATTATCAAACACTGACTCTGTGACAGGCACTCAGTATGCTGTTAGTGATACACCTAACTTTTCACTGAAACAGCTCAGAGTTCAGCAGAGGATAAATATGCTGACACAGCAAAGCATAGAAAGGACAAGCAATAGAGTAATCCAGAAAGAAAGGACACGTATTCTGTCTGGGTCAGCCAGAGCGGGCTCAACAAACAGGGGTGTGGGAGGTATAAGTCTCTTACTGAAGAGACTGGGTAGTATTGAGACCCTGGCAAGGAAAAGCATTTCAGCAGAGGGAATGGCCCGGGTAAAGACTGACAGCTGTGTGCAGACTCTGTGGGAAAGCTTCCTGGTCAGGCATCTTACAAACTTTTTGCAGAGGTGATTCAGAGGTTTTGAAAAGAATCCTGACATCAACTTTTATAAATTTATTAATTTCACTTAATAGCCAATCAGAGATATTACTGATGCTATTGTGGGTTCAGTTCTAGACCAATGAAATAAAGAAAATATCGCAATTGACTCAGACAGTGAAGAATCTGCCTGCAATGCAGGAGACTCAGGTTCCATCCCTGGGTAGGAAGATCCCCTGGAGAAGGAAATGGCTACCCCCTCCAGTATTCTTGTTTGGAGAATTCCATGGACAGAGAAGCCTGGAGGGCTATCATCTATGGGTCACAAGGAATCACACACGACTGAGCAACTACTAAGGTAAGACCAGTGAAGTTTTTTGTTTTTTTAGTGCAAATAAAACTTACACTGTAGTCAATTAAGTGTTCAATAGGATTATGTCTAAAATAAATACATATCTTAATTTTTAAAACTTTATTGCTAAAAAAAATGTTAACCACCATATGAGCCATCAGTTTACTGCAACAAACATATATGGAAACAGTTTTAAATATTGTGAGAATTATGAAAATGTGACACAGAAACAAGAAGTGAGCAAATGCTGTTGGAAAATGGCACTGATAGACTTGCTTGACACAGACTTGCCTCAAACCTTCAGTGTGTAAAAGTCACAATATCTTCTAAGCACACAAAAAAGTGAGACACAATAAAATAAGATATACAATTTTGGCTATTCATGCAGTTCACATTGGGCTCATATGACAAAAAATTTTACCAAAACCATGTTTTCCCTTTGGGAATTTTACAAGGCATCAGAGAACAGGAAATCAGGCAAAACAACGTGAGGCAACATTAACTTTGGGCAGCCCCCCAGCTGTGGCCCTTCTTTTTCCTGCATCTCAGAACACAGTCTTCTTTTCTTTAAGATTTTGTTTTCAAGTGGACCACTTTTAAAGTTTTTATTTAATTTTGTTATGATGTTTCTGTTTTACATTCTGTTTTTATGGCTTCAAGGCATGTGGCATCTTAGATCCCTGACCAGGGACTGAACCCACACTCCCTGCATTGGAAGGTGAAGTCTTAACTACTGGGCCACTAGGGAAGCTCCAGACACAGTCTATTTTAAAAAGCACCAAAATGCCAGTCTTGATGAATGAATTATGATTGGTTAGAATTATCCGGAGAAGGCAATGGCAACCCACTCCAGTACTCTTGCCTGGAAAATCCCATGGACAGAGGAGCCTGGTAGGCTGCAGTCCATGGGGTCGCGAAATGTCAGACACGACTGAGCGACTTCACTTTCACTTTCCTGCATTGGAGAAGGAAATGGCAACCCACTCCAGTGTTCTTGCCTGGAGAATCCCAGGAATGGCGGAGCCTGGTGGGCTGCCGTCTATGGGGTTGCACAGAGTCGGACACGACTAAAGTGACTTAGCAACAGCAGCAGCAGCAGCAGAATTATCAGTTTCCCACAGCCAAATATCTTTTTCTGGACCCCTCACAACTGACTACCAGAAAGCAAGTTAATACTGAATTGTAAAGATGAGTGACTCCTAGATAAGTTTTGACGTTATGTTTACATATATTATACATTATAATATACACAAGCATACATGGATCTCCATAAATGACTCTGTGTGTACATTCTCAGTCATGTCTGACTCTTTGCAACCTCATGGGCTATAGACTGTCAGAACCCTCTGTTAATGAGATATCCAGGCAAGAATACTAGAGTGGCTTGCCACTTTCTACTCCAGGGGATCTTCCGGACAGGGATCGAATCTACATCTCTTGCATTGGCAGGCAGATTCTTTACCACTGCACCACCTAGGAAGCCCTTATATATGACTACACTTACATATATATACTATGTATATGCAAAGGTCATCTCTTCTACATAACAGTTCTTTTTTTTTAATTAATTAATTTATTTTAACTGGAGGCTAATTACTTTACAATATTGTAGTGGTTTTTGCCATACATTGACATGTATCAGCCATGGGTATACATGTGTCCCCCATCCTGAATCCCCCTCCCACCTCCCTCCCCATCCCATCCCTCAGGGTCATCCCAGTGCACCGGTCCTGAGCACCCTGTCTCATGCGTTAAACCTGGACTCGTGATCTGTTTCACATATGATAATATACATGTTTCAATGCTATTCTCTCAAATCATCCCCCCCTCACCTCACACAGAGTCCAGAAGACTTCTTTACTTCTATGTCTCTTTTGCTGTCTCTCAGTCATAGTTACCATCTTTCTAAATTCCACATATATGCATTAGTAAACTGTGTTGGTGTTTTTCTTTCTGACTTACTTCACTCTGTATAATAGGCTCCAGTTTCATCCACATCATTAAAACTGATTCATATCCATTATTTTTAATAGCTGAGTAATATTCCATTGTGTATATGTGCCACTGCTTTCTTATCCACTCATATGCCGATGGACATCTAGGTTGCTTCCATCTCCTAGCTGTTGTAAACAGTGTTGCGATGAACATTGGAGTACACGTGTCTCTTTCAATTCTGGTTTCCTCAGTGTGTATGCTCAGCAGTGGGATTGCTGGGTCATATGGCAGTTCTATTTCCAGTTTTTTAAGGAATCTCCACACTGTTCTCCATAGTGGTTATACTAGTTTGCATTCCCACCAACAGTGTAAGAGGGTTCTCTTTTCTCTACACCCTCTCCAGCATTTATTGCTTATAGACTTTTTGATAGCAGCCATTCTGACTGGCGTGAGATGCTACCTCATTGTGGTTTTGATTTACGTTTTTCTAATAATGACTGATTTTGCACATCTTTTCATGTGTTTGTTAATCATCTGTATGTCTTCTTTGGAGAAATGTCTGTTTAGTTCTTTGGCCCATTTTTTGATTGGGTCATTTATTTTCTGGGAATTGAGCTGCATGAGCTACTTGTATATTTTTGAGATTAATTCTTTGTCATTTGCTTCATTTGCTATTATTTTCTCCCATTCTGAAGGCTGTCTTTTCACCTTGCTTATAGTTTCCTTTGTTGTGCAAAAGCTTTTAAGTTTAATTAGGTCCCATTTGTTTATTTTTGCTTTTATTTCCATTAGTCTGGGAGGTGAGTCATTGAGGGTCCTGCTGTGATTTATGTCAGAGTGTTTTGCCTATGTTCTCCTCTAGGAGTTTTACAGTTTCTGGTCTTACGTTTAGATCTTTAATCCATTTTGAGTTTATTTTTGTGCATGGTGTTAGAAAGTGTTCTAGTTTCATTCTTTTATGAGTGGTTGACCAGTTTTCCCAGCACCACTTTTTATAGAGATTGTCTTTTCTCCATTGCATATTCTTACCTCCTTTGTCAAAGATATGGTGTCCATAGGTGTGTGCATTTATCTCTGGGCTTTCTATTTTGTTCCATTGATCTATATTTCTGTCTTTGTGCCAGTACCATACTGTCTTGATAACTGTAGCTTTGTAGTATAGTCTGAAGTCAGGGAGGTTGATTCCTCCAGTTCCATTCTTCTTTCTCAAGATTGCTTTGGTTATTTGAAGTTTTATATATTTCCATACAAATTGTGAAATTTGTTCTAGTTCTCTGAAATATACCATTGGTAGCTTGATAGGGATTTCACTGAATCTTTGGATAGTATACTCATTTTCACTATATTGATTCTTCTGACCCATGAACATGGTATATTTCTCCATTTGTGTCATCTCTGATTTCTTTCATCAGTGTTCTATATATAGGTCTTTTGTTTCTTTAGGTAGATTTATTCCTAAGTATTTTATTCTTTTTGTCACAATGGTGAATGGAATTGTTTCCTTAATTTCTCTTTCTGTCTTCTCATTGTTAGTGTATAGGAATGAAAGGGAATTCTGTGTGTTAACTTTACATCCTGCAACTTTACTATATTCATTGATTAGCTCTAGTAATTTTCTGCTGGAGTCTTTAGGGCTTTCTGTGTAGAGGATCATGTCATCTGCAAACAGTGAGAGTTTTACTTCTTGTTTTCCAATCTGGATTCCTTTTATTTCTTTTTCTTCTCTGATTACTGTGGCTAAAACTTCCAAAACTATGTTGAATAGAAGTCATGAGAGTGGGCACCTTTGTCTTGTTCCTGACTTTAGGGGAAATGCTTTCAATTTTTCACCATTGAGGATAATGTTTGCTGTGGGTTTATCATATATAGCCTTTATTATGTTGAGGTATGTTTCTTCTATTCCTGCTTTCTGGAAGGTTTTCTCATAAATGGATATTGAATTATGTCAAAAGTTTTCTCTGCATCTATTGAAATAGTCATATGGTTTTTATCTTTCAATTTGTTAATGTAGTGTATCACATTGTTTGATTTGTGGCTACTAAAGAATCCTTGCATCCCTGGGATAAAGCCCACTTGGTCATGATGTATGATTTGTTAATATGTTGTTGGATTCTGTTTGCTAGAAATTTACATAACAGTTCTTATCTGCTTAACACTATCAAGCCATTATCTGTATAGATACTGGAGCCTAAACTTCCTTTGGCCCATAACCATATGCCACATGATGATAAATCTTCACCCCACTTGCTTCCTGTTGGTCCTTCTAGATACACAGTGCTATATAAATTCAGTTCAGTTCAGTTAAGTCAGTTCAGTTCAGTTCAGGCGCTCAGTCATTTTTGACTCTTTGTGACCCCATGGACTGCAGCATGCCAGGCCTCCCTGTCCATCACCAACTCCCACAGTTTACTCAAACTCATGTCCATTGAGTGTGATGCCATCCAACCATCTCATCCTCTGTCATCCCCTTCTCCTCCTGCCTTCTATCTGTCCTAGCATCAGGATCTTTTCCAATAAGTCAGTTCTTTGCATCAGGTGGCCAAAGTATTGGAGCTTCAGTTTCAGCATCAGTCCTTCCAATGAATATTCAGGACTGATTTCCTTTAAAATGGACTGGTTGGATCTGCTTGCTGTCCAAGGGACTCTCAATAATCTTATCTAACACCACAGTTCAAAAGCATCTGTTCTTCAGTGCTCAGCTTTCTTTATGGTCCAACTATCACATCTATACATGACTACTGCAAAAACCATAGCTTTGACTAGACAGACCTTTGTTGGCAAAGTAATGTCTCTGCTTTTTAATATGCTATCTAAGTTGATCATAGCTTTTCTTCCAAGAAGGAAGTGCCTTTTAATTTCATGGCTGCAGTCACCATCTGAAGTGATTTGGGAGCCCAAAAAATAAAGTCTATCATTGTTTCCATTGCTTCCCCACCTATTTTCCATGAAGTGATGGGACCAGATGCCATGATCTTAGTTTTCTGGATGTTGAGTTTTAAGCCAACTTTTTCACTCTCCTCTTTCACTTTAATAAAGAACTATGTCAGTACCTTTTAATAATAGTGTTTCTCAGAGATAGGACCTACCAGAACATAGTGGAACTACTTGATCCCTTGGTAGTATGTAATAGTCCTTAATTTTACTTAAAATGATCCTGATCACTGAACTGAGATTCACTGAAAAAATACTCATTGACTTTTAATGATACCAAGTTTGCATACAAACCTCATCATAATAATGAATACTGCTTTTATCTTTGATACAATTTAGAGATTGTCAAAATTACATCAGTCCCTCTGCTATTAACAGTTAGATCCATCTTTATCACAAGACAGGTTTCTGAAAAGCATTGAGAGAAATGTACTCTTTGTTTCTAAATACCATTACTATTTTCCCCTGTATTTATATTACTCTGCATATGAGATCAGATCATAATATAGTCTCAGCCAAGGATACTCTGGGACCTCCCTCAGTAAATGTGCTGGATTCGACTTTTCCTCTTTACCTTGGATTATTTATTGCTAGTTCTCAGGGGTCTGCTAAGATTCTCTTTCAATGAAGTATTGAATTTCTTTCTTTCTGCAGGTGCTCACAAGCACAGAAGCATTCTGACCAATAGCACAGCAAAGACTTAGAGCAGATGACTCATTCTAACCCCCTTAGTGTACCATTCTCTATAAGGACTTCCTAATATGAAGATCTTTTTTGTACAGTTATTCTGTGTATTCTTGTCATCTCTTCTTAATATCTTCTGCTTCTGTTAGGTCCATACCATTTCTGTCCTGTATCGAGCCCATCTTTGCATGAAATGTTCCTTTGGTATCTCTGATTTTCTTGAAGAGATCTCTAGTCTTTCCCATTCTGTTGTTTTCCTCTATTTCTTTGCATTGATCACGGAAGAAGGCTTTCTTATCTCTTCTTGCTATTCTTTGGAACTCTGCATTCAGATGTTTATATCTTTCCTTTTCACCTTTGCTTTTTGCTTCTCTTCTTTTCATAGCTATTTGTAAGGCCTCCCCAGACAGCCATTTTGCTTTTTTGCATTTCTTTTCCTTGGGGATGGTCTTGATCCCTGTCTCCTATACAATGTCACTAACTTCATTCCATAGTTCATCAGGCACTCTATCTATCAGATCTAGGCCCTTAAATCTATTTCTCACTTCCACTGTATAATCATAAGGGGTTTGATTTAGGTCATACCTGAATGGTCTAGTGGTTTTCCCCATTTTCTTCAATTTAAGTCTGAATTTGGCAATAAGGAGTTCATGGTCTGAGCCACAGTCAGCTCCTGGTCTTGTTTTTGCTGACTGTATAGAGCTTCTCCATCTTTGGCTGCAAAGAATATAATCAATCTGATTTCGATGTTGACCATCTGGTGATGTCCATGTATAGAGTCTTCTCTTGTGTTGTTGGAAGAGGGTGTTTGTTATGACCAGTGCATTTTCTTGGCAAAACTCTATTAGTCTTTGCCCTGCTTCATTCTGTATTCCAAGGCCAAATTTGCCTGTTACTCCAGGTGTTTCTTGACTTCCTACTTTTGCATTCCAGTCCCTTATAATGAAAAGGACATCTTTTGGGGATGGTAGTTCTAAAAGGTCTTGTAGGTCTTCATAGAACCTTTCAACTTCAGCTTCTTCAGTGTTACTGGTTGGGGCATAGACTTGGATTACTGTGATACTGAATGGTTTGCCTTGGAAACGAACAGAGATCATTCTGTCGTTTTTGAGATTGCATCCAAGTACTGCATTTTGGACTCTTTTGTTGACCATAATGGCCACTCCGTTTCTTTTGAGGGATTCCTGCCTGCAGTAGTAGATATAATGAGTTAAATTCTGAGTTAAATTCACCCATTCCAGTCCATTTCAGTTCGCTGATTCCTAGAATGTCGACATTCACTCTTGCCATCTCTTGTTTGACCACTTCCAATTTGCCTTGATTCATGGACCTGACATTCCAGGTTCCTATGCAATATTTCTCTTTACAGCATCGGACCTTGCTTCTATCACCAGTCACATGCACAGCTGGGTATTGTTTTTGCTTTGGCTCCATCCCTTCATTCTTTCTGGAGTTATTTCTCCACTGATCTCCAGTAGCATATTGGGCACCTACTGACCTGGGGAGTTTCTCTTTCAGAAGCCTATCATTTTGCCTTTTATACTGTTCACCAGGTTCTCAAGGCAAGAATACTGAAGTGGTTTGCCATTCCCTTCTCCAGTGGACGACATTCTGTCAGATCTCTCCACCATGTACAAAAAAATTCTTAACGACCCAGATAATCACGATGGTGTGATCACTGACCTAGAGCCAGACATTCTGGAATGTGAAGTCAAGTGGGCCTTAGAAAGCATCACTACGAACAAAGCTAGTGGAGGTGATGGAATTCCAGTTGAGCTATTCCAAATCCTGAAAGATGATGCTGTGAAAGTGCTGCACTCAATATGCCAGCACATTTGGAAAAC
>NW_011494695.1:1539322-1579542 GCF_000754665.1 Bison bison bison | reverse complement strand
AAGCTGGTTTTAGAAAAGGCAGAGGAACCAGAGATCAAATTGCCAACATCCGCTGGATCATGGAAAAAGCAAGAGAGTTCCAGAAAAGCATCTATTTCTGCTTTAATGACTATGCCAAAGCCTTTGGCTGTGTGGATCACAATAAACTGTGGAAAATTCTTAAACAGATGGGAATACCAGACTACCTGATCTGCCTCTTGAGAAATTTGTATGCAGATCAGGAAGCAACAGTTAGAACTGGACATGGAAAAACAGACTGGTTCCAAATAGGAAAAGGAGTTTGTCAAGGCTGTATACTGTCACCCTGTTTATTTAGCTATATGCAGAGTACATCATGAGAAATGCTGGACTGGAAGAAACACAAGCTGGAATCAAGATTACCAGGAGAAATATCAATAACCTCAGATATGCAGATGACACCACCCTTATGGCAGAAAGTGAAGAGGAATGAAAAAGCCTCTTGATGAAAGTGAAAGTGGAGAGTGAAAAAGTTGGCTTAAAGCTCAACATTCAGAAAACAAAGATCATGGCATCTGGTCCCATCACTTCATGGCAAATAGATGGGGAAACAGTGGAAATAGTGTCAGACTTTATTTTTCTGGGCTCCAAAATCACTACAGATGGTGACTGCAGCCTGTTATGACCAACGTAGATAGCATATTCAAAAGCAGAGACATTACTTTGCCAACAAAGTTTCATCAAGTCAAGGCTATGGTTTTTCCTGTGGTCATATATGGATGCGAGAGTTGGACTGTGAAGAAGGCTGAGCACCGAAGAATTGATGCGTTTGAACTGTGGTGTTGGAGAAGACTCTTGAGAGTCCCTTGGACTGCAAGGAGATCCAACCAGTCCATTCTGAAGGAGATCAGCCCTGGGATTTCTTTGGAAGGAATGATGTTAAAGCTGAAACTCCAGTACTTTGGCCACCTCATGCAAAGAGTTGACTCATTGGAAAAGACTCTGATGCTGGGAAGGATTGGGGGCAAGAGGAGAAGGGGACGACAGAGGATGAGATGGCTGGATGGCATCACTGATTCGATGGACTTGAGTCTGAGTGAACTCCGGGAGTTGGTGATGGACAGGGAGGCCTGGCGTGCTGCGATTTATGGGGTCGCAAAGAGTCGGACACGACTGAGCGACTGATCTGATCTGATCTGAACATGAAGATGGGGGTACAGGTACCAGATGTAGAAGGACCATGTCATGCAGGGAATAACTTCAGCCTAAACCTGGGACCAAGTATGGTAATGTCAGTGTCTCATCTCTGAAGCACCAAAATTGCCTAGGGCTGGAGATAAGAAAAGACTCTTTCTCCTACTGAAATCTAATCTAACCGTGGTAAAGAGTAACAGAAATATATGCATGATATACATAGGAAATAGAATCCAAGTGCATCATTTGGTATATAAAGAGATAATATAAGAGACACTCTGAATATGCTCCAAATGATCGTGATCTGTCATATCCTGTTGTGAGGAAAGCTACTCCTGCAGCAAAAGTTTTGTTTGGGTGTTGGGGTTTTTTTTTTTCTTTTTGTATATATAATATATATTATACTGGGTCAGCCCCAAAATAGGTTTTTTCATAAGATGTTATGGAAAAACCTGAACAAACTCTTTGGCCATTCCAATAATATATTACATGTGTGTGCTAAGTTGCTTCAGTCATGTCTGACTCTTTGCGACCTAATGGACTGTAGCCTGCCCGGCTCCTCTGTCCATGGTATTCTCTAGGCAAGAACACTGGAATGGGTTGCCTTGTCTTCCTCCAAGCAAAAGTTATTAAATGTACTCTGTCCTACATGGATAAATAAGGAAGTTGTCAACCCTTTGGCCACTGAAAGAAGCAAGGCAGGCAGAATAGCAAGGATGAGAGACCTGAGAAGAGAACACAAGGAAAACAAAGCCTTTTATGGTAGGTACCCCAGTGGTAGACTGGGTAGAAGTTCCACCTTAACACAAGAGCCACTGTCAAATTGCTCTGCAAAAAAAAAAGAAAATTTGTATAAATTTGCAAATCCATGATTAGTGTATGAGAGTTAATGATTCTCCTACCGCCACCTAAACTGGATTTAAATGTTTTAAATATTCACTAAAGATGTTTATAATCTCATTTTGCTTTATTTTTTTATTTAAGGGCTAGAGAAAATTTTCATACATTTATCAATAATGTATATTTATTTCTCTGTAAATTGGTAAAAACAACTGACAGTAAATATTGCAATAATCATAATCAATATTAAATGAGATTCCACTATGCTCCCTTGAGGCAGGTTTCAAATGGGCATGCTGTTAAGTCAACGCAGGAGCCCACTCTTCTGACATTTGTGACTGAGGTGATGGACATTCCAATATTTGGATGGGTGAAGTGGGAATTGCCTGCTTCTTGTAGCAGTCACCAAATTAATTTTAACTTGCTCATTGTTTTGTGTCAACAAATCTGTGTACATCAAGATATCAGATTAGATGAAAGGAGAAGGAATGGGACCTGATCCAGGATATGGGGATATTTATGATGCTTTAAATCTAATTGTTTTCTGGTAACAAAGGTAGGCACAGACATTATAATTGTCTTGCATTTTATCTGTAATTGCTTCGAATCCTTTTTGGATGTAGGTGCAATGAGTTCTCCTTGACTGTGAGTTTCTCTGGAGCCAATTAAATTTGTATTCCCAAGGTTTAGAACATTGCCTGGCACATGCAGTTATTAATAAGTATTACTAAATGGTTTCTGATTATATGAATGGGCTTAAAAGAATTAGTATAGTAAAATAATAGCAATATATAAGTGATATCTAAGACTATAAATTCTTAACAACATGATCAAAAAAATTCACCCTGACATCTCTTTTTTCATGCAGTTGAAATTCTAAAAATGTCACTTTACTGACATAGTGCTTTCCTCTCCTCATCATTCATGACAATGCATCCTTCTCTCTCTGTTTATGGGGAGAAGCTATTGGCATTTTTCTATAGAAGCATTTGCAGGGATTATACATCCTCACAGTTTGGCACATTCTTTGATAGAAAAATGTGCTGAATTGACCTGATCATTGTAAAATACTAGAGATTTACTGTCCATCTCTTCTGTGGATGGTGAGAAATAGCTCCTCTTTGCTAAATAGTAAAGAAAAATTATTTTTCTACATAAATATTATCACTCACAGCATTCATCTTCTTGATAAATATGAAAAATAATATCTATCTTTAAGAACTGCTGGAAACTCAAGGCCAATAAACAACTTAGAAAGCCTCATTAATCTTTATGAATTGAAAATAAATCCCATAGGAAATATAATTTCCCCTTTTAAAAAATATTCTTCTCTCATTTCATTTTTTATGACAAAGGAAATGCAATCTCATTTTCTTCAATTAGAGAGTATAGATTTCTTTTCAAACAAAATTAAAAACCATATACAATGCCTCATCACATAGGGCTAAGATCAAGTAGCAATTTATTATGTATCCTTCTCTTATTTTCCTATATATGAGTATATATTTATAAAAGATAACATTATGTGAATTCCATTTGCAAGTTTGTGAAAAACAAAATCGCTATGTCATGACCATATTCCTATATTAATAAATATTGGTTTAAAAGACATTGTGAGGATTTAACTACAATTTATTTAACCATATGCATCCTTAAGGAAATTTTAATTGTTTACACCTTTGGTTATAATAAATAATACTACAGAAAATATTTATGACTCTTCTGAATTTAAATCCTAGCATTCACACCAACTACATATATGTTTGGGGAACTTTCTATTTAGTCTCCTCAGAAGGAGGATCTATAATAATTTAAATTTTTTTAAGTGTTTAATATTTAATGTCAAACTATTTTCGCAGAAGCCTATAGCTGTCTATAGTATATGAATGCTTCCATAAGATTTAATATTTAATTTTAATAATATTTCTCCCTGAAAACTCAGCTACCAAGTATATTTTCAAGTATTGAAAGTGTGTTTAATAAATTTGTGCTTTCACTTGACATAGCACAAGTTTATTACATACACTTTTCCTCCATAATAATGAAATAAAGGCACTTTTTAAAGATGAACTAAAACCATACAGTTATAAATAAAATAAATCACGAAATCTTTTGCCCCCAGTAGTACTATTTCCCAAAGGAAATAGATTTACATCAGTTTTGTACCTACATACACACACATGTATGTCTGTATACACACACATTCTCTCTCTCTTTACACAGACACACACACACACATACACACACACACAATATATGTTTGTAGAAGTAGCTTTTCCTCTTTCCAAAATTAGTATCATATCCAATACACTGTTCTGTTTTTTCCTAAACACTGAATACTTCTATACTTTTCCTTTTATTTGCCAAAGCACCCTTTTGAATATAAACACGTTTCACTTATCCCAACACACCCAGATCACATTTCTTATCTCAGCAATCTGAGGAATCTCAGATTTCAACTTACCAGAAAACAATTATTTTGATTTTCTATAGACTTTCCATTTCTATTGTTGTTAGCATCATCAGAAAAGGCAAAGAATTGAATACAAGGCAAATATAAGTTTCTTATGGAACTATCTCTAAATGGAGTTTTTAAAAATCAGAGTGAGTTTTTAAAAATAATTATGTTATCAACAAAACTATAATAAAAATAATTTCTCATATGATTTATTTTAAAAGGAAGAGAAAGGAATTATGCACATTATGTTGTTGTCTGTCTTTGGATGGTGATTTGGAACAGTGTAAAAAGGTGAACTTCTTCAATCTGTTCCGTCAGCTACACTGAGGGCCAGAAGAATTGAAGAAGTTCAACTGATTGAAGTTCTCAGATCAGAGTGAGTCTTTGTTTTCATCAATGAGGATACTGCAAGGATGAAGAAATGAAGTGTGCCTCCTTGCTACCTGTGGATAAATTTTGAAAGCTTTATGCAGAGTGAAATAAATCACACATAAAAGAACACCCAGATTGCCCTCTTGCTCTTCTAGTTGTGATGTCACTTCCTCTTATTACTCAAATATTGTGTTAAACATGATTATGTGGAATCTAGAAAAAATGGTGCAGATGAACCTATTTGCAAATCAGAAATAGAGATACAGATGTAGAGAACAAACTCTATCCTTTGTATGGATACAAAGGGGGGAAAGGGAGGTGAGATGAATCAGGAGGTTGGGATTGACACATTTACGCTCATGCTCATTTGTGCTCGTGCTCAATAGTGTCCAATTCCTTGCAATCCCATGGGCTGTAGTCCACCAGGCTCCTCTGTCCGTGGGATTCTCTAGGCAAGAATACTGGAGTGGATTGCCATTTCCTACTCCAGGACTCTTTCCCACCCAGGAATCGAACCCATGTCTCTTGTATCTCCCACATTGGTAGGTGGGTTCTTTACCACTGTGCCACCTGGGAAGCCTACACACACACACACACACACACACTCACACTCTCACACACACACTCACACTCACACTCACACACACACGCTAACACTCACACTCACACAGTACTATGTATGAGATAGATAACTAATGAGAACCTACTGTATAGCACAGGAATCTCTGCTCAATCCTCTGTAGTGACCTAAATGGGAAGGAAATCCAAGAAATAGGGGATATATGTAGACATATGGCTGATTTGCTTTGCTGTACACCAGAAACTAACACTACATTGTAAAGCAACTATACTTCAATAACAATTAAAAAAAAAAGTGAAGGAAATAAGTGAACATTCTTCAGATGTGAGGAATTCTCCAAGAACAGCAACCAGCACCCAATGAGCCTACAAGAGACATCTCAATCCCTGAGTCACACCATGATTCACTTCCTCTAACCCACCCTCCATCCCCAATTACAGCTCTAACCCTATCTGCGGCTGTCACTACCCACCCACATCCTCTACTTGCCACATGCATTTCAGTAGCACTTGCATTCTCTTGCCCACAGTGTTTTGCAGGACATACCCTCCAGCTGTGAATACCTTTTCCAACCTCTTCTTGTAATCTAGATATCAGTCAGATACATGTGACTGATATTCCCATGGAAGTATGTTGATCCCAGAACACCCCAGTCTTGTAGTCTCTGATCAGTGATGTCTATCACCCATCAGGGTGAACAGACTCATGGTCATTGTATTTTCTCACATCTGAATATTTCCACCCCCATTCTCACCCATTTCTGTGCTAGAAATCTTCTGCAAGGTCAAGCAATGAGCCAATATTGATTTAGGGCCAATATTCTCTTTATTTTAAGCTACCCATGCATTGAGTAAGCGTGCAATAGGAAAACAGGAAATAAAAACTGAGTCCCCACAAAGTGCTCACAGATAAGCACGTTCCCTGAGGAATTACATGAATAGATAGAACATTTTTCCGTATAGATTGTTTTCTTCTTTATAAATTATTAAAATAGAAAAAAGAGGAAACAGACCAAAAAAATGTAGAGAGGGTGACAAGACTTCAGCCTGAAAGTACGTTTTATTGCAAAATAATGCAAATGATTTGCTAAAAATATGAGAGTGTAGGAAGTAAAAGTCAAATATTTCTGTTTCTCTTTGCATAATTCTTGAGAATGATTTTGTCTATACCTTTCCAGTTTTCCTTTTACAGATCACATCAATGTTTATAGACAATATTAGCCCTTTTCAAATGTCTTTGCAAATACATTTTCCCTTATTACTTTATTTATTGTGCTCCTGTGCATGTGTTATAAAGTGCAATTGCTGTTTTTCTCTTTATGATCCATAGGCTTTGTGTCATGCTTTGAAAAAAAAATTCCTACTCCCAAGACCGTATGATTTTTTGTAATTTGTGTGTGGTAGTAGAGCAAAGCATTATAGAAAAACTTTCTTTTTTTATATAGCAACCTTTCACTGACACTGAAATCAACTGGCCCCTGGGAAAGGAGTGACATTACATTTAATGGAGCTGAACATGTTTGGAATCATCAAATACAAGATCAATTAACCAGAAAATTGATAGCCCCATAAATTTATACAGAAGCCTCTCAGTGAACCTACACACAATTTATGAGCACTTGGCAAGAAGGACACTTGCAGAAATAATCCACACATCTCACTGTTAAGTCACATTGAGACTCAGAAATGTAAACACACACACATGAACTGTGTAGACTTAAAATGGGTTCCTAACTGTTCTCAGAAAAACTCATACTCAAGACATGTCAGGTTTTATATATTTTATGTCCATGTATACATGATTTGTTGACTTTATCCATTATACATCAAGTTTTCTGACATCACCTCTTCAGTGTCTTTATAAGCAACTAGCTGTCCTAGACTTGAAGCCAACAACTTTTTTGTTGGGCAACAACTTGTAATACCCATGTCTATGGGTTTGAAGAAATACAATCACTTTTCAACTTCTTGCTCTATCTAAAACCACATAATGCTTGTTAGATATCAGACCTTGGCTTCTTTGGTGTGATGTCAGCTTGTTGGGTACCTTATTACTTAAATTATGATAATCATGTCATCTGTTTTCACTAATGAAATTGTTAAATAAAATATAGTCAGATTTAGAACTCTACCACAGAACCTCCCTTGGCTTGACATTAAACATCAATCTACCTACTTTCTGGTGATCATTTGAAAACTATGACTCAAACTAATCACACTGAAATCCTGCCAACACTTCCCAATCAAGTCTTTAGGGATATTATCAGAAATAATCTGCTGAAAGATGTGCCATATGCACTGCACTCCATATTCCAAACAATCCTATCAATCTAAATGAGTGAAATTAATCTTGAAATTATCATTTTGTTTCTCATCAAAGTTATGGAATGTTACTGTATCAAGGGAATTTTCTGAGAGTGGGATTAAGTCTTCCAGTTAATCTGTTTTTTCTTACCAACTATGTAAATGTCTCATTAGTATAAATAATTTTTCATACTGTATGTTTACTTAAATTGTACCTGCTAACTATAGAAACTAGAATGACAAAAAACACAGAGAAATGAAAATTAATTCATAAGTTCAATACTGGAGATAACCTGTATTAACATTTTATTGAATATCTCTCTAAAGGTATAATCATATTTTAACTATATATATTCTTTTATTTCAAATATAGTGCTAGCTCTACCAGTTAACATGTTGAAAATAAACAAATGTACCACCAAAAGGCAAAAGCAAAACCAAAGAATAATGATATACATACAGAGATCTTAATGAATATATACATCTCAGGTATCTGCAGAGGTTACTGAAGAAATCTTATCTTTGTCACCCATATTGATCATGACCTACTGAGCTACACACTGGTTCTTGGAAATTATAGTTTAATATCAGCTCCAGGGGCATCTCTCTAAAGAGTATCTTGCTTTCCTCCCTGGTAATCTATCAACTCAAGAAATTAAATTCAGTCTCTTAAGAAAATTAAATTACTTTCTCTTTGAGACCTTAATTTCAATTATTTTGGATATATATTCAGAAGTGGATGGCTAGATCATGGGTAGTCCTGTTTTTAATTTTTTGAGAAACTTCTGTACTGTTTCCATAGCAGCTTCAACATTTTACATCCCCACCCACAGTGCTGTGTTGTGCTTAGTTGCTCAGTCGTGTCCGACTCTTTGCAATGCTGTGGACTGTACCCAGCCAGGCTCCTCTGTCCATAGGGATTCTCCAGGCAAGAAAACTGGAGTGGGTTGCCATGCCCCCCTCCAAGGGATCTTCCCAACCCAGGGATCAAACCCAGGTCTCCCGCGTGGCAGGCAGATTCTTTACTGTCTGAGTCACCACTGCACATGGTTTTAACTTCTCCAATCATCACCAATGTGTATCTTTACTTTTTAGTCTTTGATACTAGCTAACCTAATATGTATCAGGCAATATCTCGTTGTGGATTTGATTTGTATTTTCCATGTATATGTTGGTCATTTGTATATTTTCTTTAGAGAAATCCTATTCAAGTCCTCTGTCTATTTTCTTAATCAGGTCTTTTGTTTTCTTTTTGTTACTGACTTATAGGAGTTTCCTATATATTTTTTACACTAATGTCTTTATAAGACATACGGTTTAGACATATTTACTCCTGTTCTATAGGTTGGCTCTTAGTTTTGTTGATAGGGTTTCCAGTTTTGTTTTGTTTCTTTTGTTTTGTTTGCTGGGCAGAAGCTTTTATTTTATATTATTTAGTTTGATGTAGCTCTACTTCAGAGAAGGCAATGGTACCCTACTCCAGTATTCTTGCCTGGAAAATCCCATGGATGGAGGAGCCTGGTAGGCTGCAGTCCATGGGGACATGAAGAGTCGGATACGACTGAGCGACTTCACTTTCACTTTTCACTTTCATGCATTAGAGAAGGAAATGGCAACCCACTCCAGTGTTCTTGCCTGGAGAATCCCAGGGACGGGGGAGCCTGGTGGGCTGCTGTCTATGGGGTCGCACAGAGTCGGACACGACTGAAGCGACTTAGCAGCAGCAGTAGCAGCAGCTCTACTTACCTAATTGCTTCTTGTGCTTTGATGTTATACCCAATAAGTCACTGCAAGGCCAAAATCTGAAATCCCGTATTTACAATATCCAAGATAAAGAAACAATCTAAATATCCATCAATAAGTGAATGAATAAAGAAAATGTGATATATGCATAATGGTTCTCAGTCTCTCAGTCCTGTCCAACTCTTTGTGACACCACAGACGGTAGCCCACCAGGCTCTTCTGTCCATGGGATTTCCAGGCAAGAATACTAAAATGGATAGTCATTCCCTTCTTCAGGGGATTTTCCCAACCCAAGGATTGAACCTGTGCCTCCTGCATTGGCAGGCAGATTCTTTACCATTGAGCTACCTAGGTAGCCCAACTCATATTAGGTACTTAAAATTGTCAAACTTGTAGAAGCAGAGAGTATAATGGTGGTTTCCAGGGCTCAAGGGAGGAGAAAATGGAGAGCTATTGTCCAAAAGGCATAAAGTTTTTTATGTCAGATGAATAAATTCTAGAGATGTGCTGTACGATATAGCGTCTATAGATTTCCCTCTCCCCTTCTCCATTTCTAGAAATGAGAAGTTATACAGGACAGCCAATCTAACTATAAAAAATTTTCAATATCTAACATAAATAAATTTTGAGCCATAAACAAGAAAAAGATTCTTAGGCAACAATCATTTGTCCACCACTACTAATACATTTGAATTTCAATTAATAAATAGTCAATTGGATGTGATAACTTCGAGGAAGATAGTTCCCTGAAAATCAGGTACTATTTTTGATGATTTGCACTTTGAGAAATGAGTACATGATTAGAGGCTGGTTAGGATGGTGAACAAATGGTGTGTAACACACAAAATGAGGTGACTAAACCCTGGCCTGGACACCACAAGTACATTCTTCTTGCTAAGAGGCACTGAGACATATTCCATTCTGGAAGAATCAGGGATTTTGATGCAATTAAATTCTTATCTCCAAGGGGTAACTATAAAGCTTTCATCAATAGCTGGACTCATCCTAAGAATGCTATGCTTTGGGTTTAGGGATAAGAGATGAGGGAAGAAGTAACTGGTTCTTCCTTTGGTAAGAATCTGTTGTTATCAATATTTAAAAATTCCTGCCCAACTGGATTAGTAACCATTGACCAAACCAAATGTTTTCTACCATCTCATCGCACCTGCCCTGGGCCTACTTATTATTTCTAACTCATGGACTATATGAAATGGCATATCTTCCCGTGTACCACAGACATGTCTACTGATGTGGTATTAGACATTTCAGTGGAGGTGTTTAAAAAGGAAGATTCAGGTATGTGTGCATGTGTTTGCAAGCATATACATACAAACATGCATATATATGGAGTTTGGGAGAGATGTCTAAGCTGGAGATATAAATTAAGAAATTATCAACATGGAGCTGATATACAGGTATTGAAAGCATGAAACTGAATAATATCACCAATATGGTCTGTGCAGAGAAAGATGTGCGAAGGCTAAGTAAGGGACCACTGGCATCCTAACATCATGAAACCAAGGATTTGTGAGGGAGCCAGGAGAAGGGACAAAGAAATAATCAGCAGCCATAATAAAACTGAGAGTGCTATGTAATATAAACCAAGTGAATAAATTACATAAAATAGAAATGAGTGATAAACTTTTTAAAAACACTTCTGATAGGTTAAGTAATGTTAAAGCCAAAAATAGACATTGGGTTTTGCATGACAGTATTCATTACATGTGAGTGGAAACATTCCGGGGAATTTAGGGGGCCAAGTATTGATAGGAAAAGTATGAACAAGTGGAATAGGATTTAAAGTGTTGAAACTGTTTATAGGAATTTTTCCACAAATGATAGAAAATAAACATACTTGTAGACATTTGAAGTGGGTCAAGATAGATTTTTTTTTTTTTCAGGGTGATGAGATTGTTAACAGCACATATGAATGCAGTAGAACCATATATGAGAGAAAAGGCTTTCTGGAATAGCACCCTTGTACAGGAAAGCAGGCAAGCGTCTACTATATGAGTGCTGTAATTGGCTTTGGATAGAGACATCAACAATCTGTCTCTGGTAATAGGCAGGAAAAAAGTTCATGGTCAGATGTTGATAGGTCTGTATGTGGATGTTTTCTGTTGATTTCATACATTTTCTCAGTGATGTATAAATACAGATCAACAATCAAGTGGGAGTAAGGATGGGAGAAAAAGCATTGTGAACTTAGGGATACATGGAAATTAATCAGCCAGTCAAATGGAAGGGGGAATGTATGAATATTTGATAGCACTAAATCTATCTTGTGAATGATTAGTCAGTGTGATGGTATGTTCTTTTCTAGCAGTTAGCTGCACAAGTATAAAAGGTAGACTAGAGATGGGTGGTTGTATTTAACCAGACAGTTCAAGAAATTAAATTCAGTCTCTTAAGAAAATTAAATTAATTTCTCTTTGAGACCTTGATTTCAGTTTTTTCAGATACATATTCAAAAGTGGATGGCTAGATCATTCAGTAGTTCTATTTTTAATTTTTTGGGGAACCTCCATACTGTTTTTCCAAGAGCAAATATAATGAAGGATCATGGGAAAAGGGAGTTGAGGTATACACAGATTGCTTTTATTATGATTAATCATGAGATTTACTCTGGGCCCAGAGGGAAAGGAGGACATCTTGGTTGCAAGGAAAAGTAAAAAGGTGTTAGGACCAATGTATTGGAAATCCTGGAAAAAGCCAATGGATTATAAGAGCTAGGGTACTAAACAGAGTAAGCTAGAAGTCAGGAGGTGGCATTCAGAGTAGTATGTTGCAGGATGTAGAGTAGAAGGCAAGATCATTCAAGAGATGATCACTGGAGAGAGTGACAGGGAACCAGGAGCTACCACTGTAGACAGCTGATGGACACAGGGTTTGATGGAACACAGAGTGTGTGATCAAATCTGATGCTTGAGATTCAAAGCCAGGGATGCAAGAGACAAGAAAGAGAATGCTCTGCAACTGTCAGGGAAGACACTGAAATAAGGAGAGAGGAAGAAACAGCCATCACGAGAGAGTGCTAGTGGGACATGTAGAAAGAACAAAGAACAGATCTATAGTACTTTATGGAGATTAGGCCACAGTAAGAGGAGGGTGACCAGAAAATCCAGGTATCCTTTACTGTCTGATATGACATAGTGGCATTTATCCTGGTAAGTTCAAGGCAGTAGGTATTGAAGGGTAGAGAAAAAAATGCATTTCTGGAACTTTCTCTGCAACTCAGAAAATGGAGTAGAAATCAAACATTGCATTTTAAACACTTTCTTGTAAGGGAAAGCTTGTTCTGAAATTAACATCATGTAATTTTTTTCTTGTGTTTATTTTCTTCTCCATACCAAATTGTATCCTCACCAGCTTTTTTAACATTTACTCTTCTTTTCATTGAACTATAGTTGCTATACAATGTTATGTTAGTTTCTCCTGTGTGATGAAGTAAATCAGTTATATGTATCCATATATCCCCTCCCTCTCGGACCTCCTTCCACCTGCCCCATCTTCTTTTGTTAGAAAAATTGTGTGAAATGTATAAGCATATGAAATTCTTTCACTATAAAAATTTTCCCTCTAATCCACTAGTATAGATAAATATAGATAAATATTTAATTTAAAAGTATTTAATATACTTTAAAAAAGACAGTTTACAGATGAATAGGCAAAAGAAATCTATGATGACTCAAACCCAAATATTCAATGAACCTGTGAAAAGACTTTTAATTTCAATAAGTTCAATAAGACTTTGAATCTCTTAGATTAAAACAAAAAGAGGACAATATTAGCCTCAATGGTTTTCATAAAATGTGAATTTTTGGAGCAACTGTACAAAGCAAACTGTAATAATTAATGTAACTAAATACAGTTATATCCCTGAACCCAGCAATCCTGCTTTTAGAATTCTACCCCATAGAAATAAAAGCAGTAATCCATAAGAACATGAACACACTGAGGCACTGCTGGGACAGCGGAGTAAAGATGTTCAAAATCCACTTCATCTATAAAAGTAATGAGAATGCTGGCAGAAATGATTAAAATCAACTTTTCAAAGTGCTGTAAATTAACCAAGGGCAGAAATCCAAGGAACAATCTGTTCAAACTCTCACACCCGCGGTCTCCCATTGACCACATCAGAAAAATGACTGAGTTTTACAGGAACAGAGAGCTTCATAGCATTTAATCTTCGTACCATTCTCATCCCTGCTCCCCAGTTCCACATGCGTGCATGTTAAGTCGCTTTAGCTGAATCCAGCTGTTTGTGACCCTATGAACTATAGACCGCCAGGCTCCTCTTCCATGGAATTTTCCAGCCAAGAATACCAGAGTGGGTAGCCATTTCCACCTTCAGGGGATCTGCCCAACCCAGGGATAGAACACATGTCTCTTATGTCTCCTGTATTGGCAAGCAGTTTCTTTACCACTAGTGTTATCTGGGAAGCCCTAGCTTCACAGAAGCCTTGAAAATTAACCTTACAACCATAACAGTTACATACCAGCTACCCAGGAGCCACCAGAGGAAATAGAACAGGTTTGGGGCTTCCCCCAAAAGCCCACTTCCTGAGAATCTGCTATGTTTTTTATTGAGGTAAGTTGGTTTATAACATTATATAAACTTCATGTGTATAACCTTATATTTCTACTTCTGTATATTCTACAGTGTGGTGATTTAAATCACCAAAAATGTAATTTCCATTCATTACTGTACAGTTAGTAATGTTGATAACTTTTTACCCATTTAGTGTTTGTCCTATTCCTCCACCCACTCTGATAATTTACACTGCTCTGTTCTCTGTATCTACAAACTTATTTTTGTTTGGTTTGTTCATTTATTTGAGGTTTTTGTTTGTTTGCTGGCTTGTTTTTTATAGACCACAGGAGTGAAAGCATATGGTATTTGTCTTTCTCCACCTGACTTATTTCACTTAGCACAGTACTCTCAAGTTTCATCCACATTATTGCAAATGACAAGATTTTATTTTTTTAATGGCTAAGTAGTATTCCAATGAGGAGAAGGCAATGGCACCCCACTCCAATATTCTTGACTGGAGAATCCCATGGATGGAGGAGCCTGGTGGGCTGCCATCTCTGGGGTCACACAGAGTCGGACACGACTGAAGGGACTTAGCAGCAGCAGCAGTATTCCAATGTGTGTGTGTGTTTATCACATCATTTGTATCCATTCATATTGTTTCAGGTTGTTTCCATATCTTGGCTATTGTTAACAATGCTGCAATGATCATAGGGGTACACATATGCTTTTGAATTAGTGTTTTCATATTATTTGGATTAATACCCAGAAGTGGAATTGCTGGATCATATGGTAGTTCTATTTTTAATTTTTTGAGGAATATCCATGCTATTTTCTGTAGTGGTTGCACAAATTTACATATCCATAAATAGTGGAAGAATGTTTTCTTTTCTCCATATCCTCACCTTCTTATTTCTTGCATTTTTGATAATAGCCATTCCAACAGGCACAAGGTGATATCTCATTGTGGTTTTGATCTGTATTTCGCAGATGATTAGTGATGTTGAACATATTTTCATGTATCTACTGTCCACCTGTATTTCTTTTTTTTTTATTTTATTTTATTTTTAAACTTTACATAATTGTATTAGTTTTGCCAAATATCAAAATGAATCCATCACAGGTATACATGTGCTCCCCATCCTGAACCCTCCTCCCTCCTCCCTCCCCATACCATCCCTCTGGGTCAGATGAATGGATAAGAAAGCTGTGGTACATATACACAATGGAGTATTACTCAGCCATTAAAAAGGATTCATTTGAATCAGTTCTAATGAGGTGGATGAAACTGGAGCCTATTATACAGAGTGTCCATCTGTATTTCTTTAGAAAAATATCTATTTAGTTTCTCTGCCCATTTTTTAAATCAAGTTGTTTGGTTTTTGTTGTTCTTGAGTTGTATGAGCTGTTTATATATTTTGTATATTAACTCATGGATTATATGATTTGTAAATGTCTTCTCCTAGAGACTGTTTTCTATTGCCTGGAAGATTCCTGAGAAGGCACCATTCAAAGAATTTGTTTTTATTTTACCTGACTCAGAACTTGCTTGCTATAAACAGTCTAATCTCCAAGGCATTTGTTAAAATCAATCTGGGGCACCTGCTAATCAAACAACTGCCTAGGGTAGTGAAACCAGTTGGGTCAAACAAATGTATTATCAAAGAATCATAAAAAAAAAAAAAGAAGAAGAAGAAGAAAGAAAGAAAACTGGTGAATGAGAACAGGGAATTTGAAAAGCTCTAACAAATTCTACAGGATGTGGAAATCCACGTGTGTAGGGCTGTATGTGTGCCCAGGGAACACAGGCAAAGGCCTGAAGCTCTTCCCTCTGACTGAGCTCAAGGACTTGGTCAAGCAAGAGGTGAAAACTAAGACAGAGTGCAAATCATAGGAGAAGGAATATCAATCTTTAAGAATTAGTTCAGCAAATGCACTAAATGAATGTTAATGACAATAAACTATAACAAAAAGAAACTCTAAGTAGAATGGGAATCAGATTTCTAAAACTGAAACATTATACTATTCAAAATGTCATTTCAAAAAAATCGATATATATAAAAAGATAAATGTATATATGCAAATATATATATATATACACATACACATGAGAAACCCAAAGAAACAGGAAAGCATGAAACAAACAGACAAAAAAGTAATTAATGGAAACTATCTCTGAGGAACCTTATTAGTGAAATTATCAGAAAAATAATTTTAACCAGCTATTTTCAACATTTTTCAAATAACTGAAGGAAATAATATTTAAAGAATTAAAAGGGACTTCTAGTTCCTAACTCTGTATGTCAGAAGTTTGGAAGAATTGTAGATACTCCATCTGAACAAATAAAACTCAGCATTTTGGAGAATTATATATCTTGGATCTGGAAGAGAGAGGAGGACACAGGGAAAACTGTGGTGGGCAAATTAGGGGAGCCACTGAAAATTACAAAACATTGTTGAAAGAAATAAGGAAGGATTAAATGAATGGGAAGACCTCCCATATCCATGGAGTGAAGAATTTAGTAACATTAAAAGGGCAACATGCCCAAATTAATCTAAACTTTCAATCCACTTGTTATCAAAACCCCACCTGGCTTTTTTACAGAAGTTGACAAATTGATCCTAAAATTCATATGCAAATGCAAAGGACCCAGAAGAGTCAAAGCAATCTTGAAAAAGAAAAACAAAGAAGCTGGACTTACAGTTCTCTATTTCAAAACTTACAACAAATCTACAGAAATCAAGACAGTGTAGCACTGATGGGAGGGCAGGTATATCAATGGAATACAACTGTAAGTCCAGAATAAACCCTTATATTTATGGTCAGTTTGTTTTAGACACGTTACCAAAAATTTAATTTGGAAAACATAATCCTTTCAACAAATGGTACTAGGACAATGGCATATCCACCTGCAAAAGATTGAATTTGGACCCTTAGATCACACTGCATATAGAAATTAACTCAAAATTAATTAAGGTGAGTAGTGGTTGGGGCAAGGAGTAGAGAAAAACCTTCAGGAAGGCTACACAGAGGAAGCAATGTTTTGGCTGAGATATAAACATGTCAGTGTAGTAAAGGAGAAGGGGCAGATGGAAAAGTGTGTATGTAAAGGTCAAAAAACATGACACTGAAAGATGAACTCCCCAGCTCAGTAGGTGCACAATAACAGTTTCAGAAAGAAAGAAGAAGCTGAGCCAAAGCAAAAACATTGCCCACTTGTGGATGTGACTGGTGATGGAAGTAAGGTCTGATGCTGTAAAGAACAATATTGCATAGGAACCAGGAATGTTAGGTCCATGAATCAAGGTGAATTGGAAGTGGTCAAACAGGAGATGGCAAGAGCAAAAACTGAGATTTTAGGAATCACTGAACTAAAATGGACTGGAATGGGCAAATTAACTTAAGATGACCATTATATCTACTGCTGTGGGCAAGAATCCCTTAGAATAAATGGAGTAGCCATCATAGTCAACAAGAGTCTCAAAAACAACACAATGATCTCTGTTCATTTCCAAGGCAAACCATTCAATATCACAGTAACTCAAGTCTATGCCACAATCAGTAATGCTGAAGAAGCTGAAGATGAATAGTTCTATGATGACCTATAAGGCCTTCTAGTAATAACACCCCAAAAATGATGTCCTTTTCATCATGGGCACTGGAATGCAAAAATAGAAAGTCAGGAGATACCTGGAGTAACAGGAAAGTTTGGCCTTGGAGTACAAAATGAAGCAAAGAAAAGGCTAACAGAGTTTTGCTAAGAGAATTCATGGTCATGGCAAACATCCTCTTCCAACAACACAAGAGACAACTCTACACATGGACATCACCAGATGGTCAAATCTAAGGTCAAATTGATTATATTCTTTGCCTTCGAAGATGGAGAAGTTCCATTTAGTCAGCACAAACAAGACCAAGACCTGACTGTGGCTCAGATCATGAACCCATTATTGCAAATTCACTTAAATTATGGAAATAATTAGAAGAAAGTATGGAAATAAAGTATGGAACTCAGAATAAAGTATGGAAAACCCTTAGGCCATTCAGGTATGACCTAAATCAAATCCCTTATGATTATGCAGTGGAAGTGACAAACAGATTCAAGGGATTAGATCTGATAGAGTGCCTGAAGAACTATGGACAGAGGTTCATAACATTGTACAGGAGGCAGTGATCAAAACCATCTCCAAGAAGAGATGCAAAAAGGCAAAATGGTTGTCTTAGGAGGCTTTACAATAGCTGTGAAAAGAAGAGAAGCCAAAAGCAACAAGAGAAAGGGAAGGATATACCCATCTGAATGCAGAGTTCCAAAGAATAGCAAGGAGAGATAAGAAAGCCTTCTTCAGTAATCAGTGCAAAAAAACAGAGGGAAACAATAGAATGGGAAAGACTAGAGATAGCTTCAAGGAAATTAGAGATACCAAGGGAACATTTCATGCAAAGATGGGCACAATAAAGTACAGAAATGGTATGGACCTAACACAAACAGAAGATATTAAGAAGAGATGGCAAGAATACACAGAAGAACTATACAAAAAAGATCTTCAAGACCAAGATAGCCATGATGGTGTGATCACTCACCTATTAGCCAGACATCCTGGAATGTGAAGTCAAATGGGCTGGGCCTTAGAAATCATAATTAGGAACAAAGCCAGTTGAGCTATTTCAAATCCTAAAAGATGATGCTGTGAAAGTGCTGCACTCAGTATGCCAGCAAATTTGGAAAACTCAGCAGTGGTCACAGGACTGGAAAAGCTGTTTTCATTTCACCCCTAAAGAAAGGCAATGCTAAAGAATGTTCAAACAATCAGACAGTTGTGTTCATTTTACATTCTAGTAAGGTTAGCTAAAAATCCTTCAAGCCAGGCTTCAAGAGTATGTGAATTGAGAACTTCCAGATGTTCAAGCTGGATTTAGAAAAGGCAGAGGAACCAGAGATCAAATTGCCAACATCCGTTGGATCATATAAAAAACAAGAGAACTCCAGAAAAATATCTACTTCTGTTTCATTGACTATGCTAAAGCCTTTGACAGTGTGGATCACAACAAACTGTGGAAGATTCTTCAAGGGGTGGGAATAACAGAGGACCTTTTCTGCCTCCCGAAAAACCTGTATGCATGTTTGCATGCAGGTCAAGAAGCAACAGTTAGGACTGGATATGGAACAACAGACTGGTTCCAAAATGGGAAGGGAGTACATCAAGGCTGTATAATGTCATCTTGCTTATTTAACTTATATGCAGAGTACATCGTGTGAAATGCTGGGCTAGATGAAGCACAAGCTGAAATCAAGATTGCTGGGAGAAACATCAATAACCTCAGATATGCAGATGATACCACCCTCATGACAGAAAGCAAAAAATAACTAAAGAGCCTCTTGATAAAAGTGAAAGAAGAGAGTGAAAAAGCTGGCTTAAAACTCAACATTCAAAAAACAAAGATCATGGCATCTGGTCCTAATGGATGGGGAAACGATGGAAATAGTTATAGACTTTATTTTCTTGGGTCCAAAAAGACTGCAGATGTTTACTGCAGCCATGAAATTAAAATATGCTTGCTCCTTGGAAGAAAAGTTATGAGATACAATACACTGTTTAGGTTTAAACAGTGTATTAAAAAGTAGAGACATTACTTTACTGACAAAGGTCTGTATAGTCAAAGCTACAGTTTTCCCAGTAGTCATGTACGGATGTGAGAGTTGGACCATAAAGAAAGCTGAGCACCAAAGAATTGATGCCTTTGAACCGTGGAGTTGGAGAAGACTCTTTGAGTCCCTTGGACTGCAAGGAGATCCAACCAGTCCATCCTAAAGGAAATAAGGCCTGAATATTCATTGGAAGGACTGATGCTGAAGCTGAAACTCCAAAACTTTGGCTACCTGATGAGAACAACTTACTCATTGGAAACAACCCTGATGCTGGGAAAAACTGAAGGCAGGATGAAAAGGGGATGACAGAGGATGAGATGGTTGGATGGCATCACTAACTCAAAGGACCTGAGTTTGAACAAGCTTTGTGAGTTGGTGATGGACAGAGAAGCCTGGAGTGTTGCAGTAAATGAGTTCACAGAGAGTCAAACATGACTGAGTGACTGAACTGAAGGTCTAAAAATAATAAAATATTCTCCAAATAAAAATTTTCTATACATATTTGTGGTGTTGGAATAGGCAACTGTTTCTGAGATGTAACACCAAAAGTCTAAGTGGTAAAGAAAACAGAGTTATGTTAGGATTCCATAAAAAAAAAAAAAAAAAATATTGTATTTAAAGGACAGCATCAAGAAAATGAAAAGACAATCCACAGAAGGAAGAAAATATTTAGAAATCATTTTCTGATAAGACATTTATATTCTGAATATATGAAGAACACGTATATCTCTACAACATACAATTTTTAAAGGACAGAATAGACTTCATACCAAAAAACTTTATACTACACTTTATACCAAAAAAGAGATGTATAAATGACAAATAAACACATTAAAGATGGTCAGCATCATTAGTGATGAAGGAAAATGCCAATCAAAGCCACAATAATAGCTTACCTCACACCCTCTCAGTATTAACATTCACAAGACAGGAAATTAAAACTGGACGTAACGATGTAGAGAAATAATTCTTACATACTGGTGGAATTGGGAAAATGTAGTCACTTAGGAAAATAGATTGGCCATCCTTCAAATTTTAGACATAGACTTATGTATCCAACAATTCCACCCCAATGTATGTGTCCAAGAATATTGAAGGCAAATTTCCCCACAAAATGTTGTACACCAGTCTTCAAAGTAGCATCGTATATTTTAGCCAAAAGTGTAAAGAATTCAAATGTTTGTCAACTGATGAATGGATAAAAACCATGGTGTATCCTTAGAATGTAATCTTACTCATCAATGTTTATGGAAAATACTTTAACAAAAGTAGTAAGAATAGAAAACAGTATGTTATTTTCAGTATTTAGTATTAAATAGGTCATAGTCTTCATCCTTCATCTTGTCACACTGGGCATTTAATTTAAGCTCTTACAGTCTGTTTCCTCATTGATAACTGAATATAAGTGTAACACAGTCAAATTGCCAAGATATAGAATATTCCAAGTGGGTACTATTATATGCCAGATACTTTACAAAAGATATTGAAATGAGTTCCTTTCCTATGAGTAAATTCATGTTAAAAGTAAAAATCTCTTTTTTTGTGGCATCTTTGTCAGGTTCTGGTATTAGGGTGATGGTGGCCTCATAGAATGAGTTTGGAAGTTTACCTTCCTCTGCAATTTTCTGGAACAGTTTGAGTACGATAGGTGTTAGCTCTTCTCTAAATTTTTGGTAGAATTCAGCTGTGAAGCTGTCTGGTCCTGGGCTTTTGTAAGATTTCTGAGTACAGTTTCAATTTCTGTGCCTGTCATGGGTCTGTTAAGATTTTCTATTTCTTCCTGGTTCAGTTTTGGAAAGTTGTTTTCTAAGAATTTGTCCATTTCTTCCAATTTGTCCATTTTATTGGCATATAATTGCTGATAGTAGTCTCTTATGATCCTTTGTATTTCTGTGTTGTCTGTTTTGATCTCTCCTTTTTCATTTCTAATTTTATTGATTTGATTTTTCTCCCTTTGTTTCTTGATGAGTCTGGCTAATGGTATGTCAATTTTATTTATCTTTTCAAAGAACCAGCTTTTGGCTTTGTTGATTTTTGCTATGGTCTCTTTTGTTTCTTTTGCATTTATTTCTGCCCTAATTTTTAAGATTTCGTTCTTTCTACTAACCCTGGGGTTCTTCATTTCTTCCTTTTCTGGTTGCTTTAAGTGTCGAGTTAGGTTATTTATTTGACTTTTTTCTTGTTTCTTGAGGTATGCATTTATTGCTATGAACATTCCCCTTAACACTGCTTTTACAGTGTCGCATAGGTTTGGGGTTGTTGTGTTTTCATTTTCATTTGTTTCTGTGCATATTTTTATTTCTTCTGTGATTTGTTGGTTATTCAGCAGCATGTTGCTCAGCCTCCATATGTTGGAATTTTTAATAGTTTTTCTCTTATAATTGAGATCTAATCCTACTGCACTGTGGTCAGAAAAGATGCTTGGAATGATTTCAATTTTTTTGAATTTACCAAGGCTAGATTTATGGCCCAGAATGTGATCTATCCTGGAGAAGGTTCCATGTGCACTTGAGAAAAAGGTGAAATTCATTGTTTTGGGGTGAAATGTCCTATAGATATCAATTAGGTCTAACTGGTCTATTGTATCATTTAAAGTTTGTGTTTCCTTGTTAATTTTCTGTTTAGTTGATCTATCCATAGGTGTGAGTGGGGTATTAAAGTCTCCCACTATTAATGTGTTATTGTTAATTTCCCGTTTCATACTTGTTAGCATTTGTCTTACATATTGTGGTGCTCCTCGGTTAGGTGCATATATATTTATAATTGTTATATCTTCTTCTTGGATTGGTTTTTTGATCATTATGTAGTGTCCTTCTTTGTCTCTTTTCACAGCCTTTGTTTTAAAGTCTATTTTATCTGATATGAGTATTGCTACTCCTGCTTTCTTTTACAGGCCAATATCACTGATGAACATAGATGCAAAAATCCTTATCAAAAATCTAGCAAACAGAATCCAACAACACATTAAAAAGATTGTACATCATGGCCAAGTGGGCTTTATCCCAGGGATGCAAGAATTCTTCAATATCCATAAATCAATCAATGTAATACACATTAACAAATTAAAAAATTAACAACATATGATTATCTCAATGAGGCAGAAAAAGCCTTTGACAAAATTCAACATCCATGTGTGATTAAAAAAAAACCCTCCATAAAGCAGGAATAGAAGGAACATACCTCAACATAATAAAAGCTATATATGACAAACCCACAGCAAACATTATCCTCAGTGGTGAAAAATTGAAAACATTTCCCCTAAAGTCAGGAACAAGACAAGGGTACCCACTCTCACCACTACTATCCAACATAGTTTTGGAAGTTTTGGCCACAGCAATCAGAGCAGAAAAAGAAATAAAAGGAATCCAAATTGGACAAGAAGAAGTAAAATTCTCACTCTTTGCAGATTACACGATCCTCTACATAGAAAACCCTAAAGACTCCACCAGAAAATTACTAGAGCTAATCAATGAATATAGTAAAGTTGCAGGATATAAAATCAACACAGAGAAATCCTTTGCATTCCTATACACTAATAATGAGAAAATAGAAAGAAATTAAGGAAACAATTCTATTCACCATTGCAACAAAAAGAATAAAATACTTAGGAATATATGTACCTAAAGAAACAAAAGACCTATATATACAAAACTATAAAACACTGGTGAAAAAAATCAAAGAGGACACTAATAGATGGAGAAATGTACTGTGTTCATGGATCAGAAGAATCAATATAGTGAAAATGAGTATACTACCCAAAGCAATCTATAGATTCAATGCAATACTTATCAAGCTACCAACGGTATTCTTCACAGAGCTAGAACAAATAATTTCACAATTTGTATGGAAATACAAAAAACCTCGAATAGCCAAAGCAATCTTGAGAAAGAAGAATGGAACTGGAGGAATCAACCTCCCTGACTTCAGGCTCTACTACAAAGCCACAGTCATCAAGACAGTATGGTACTGGCACAAAGACAGAAACATAGATCAGTGGAACAAAATAGAAGGCCCAGGGATAAATCCATGCACCTGTGGACACCTTATCTTTGACAAAGGAGGCAAGAATATGCAATGGAGAAAGACAATCTCTTTAACAAGTGGTGCTGGGGAAACTGGCTAACCACTTGTAAAAGAATGAAACTAGATCACTTTCTAACACCATACACAAAAATAAACTCAATATGGATTAAAGATCTAAATGTAAGACCAGAACTATTAAACTCCTAGAGGAAAATATAGGTAAAACACTCTCTGACATAAATCACAGCAGGATCCTCTATGACCCACCTCCCAGAATATTGGAAATAAAAGCAAAAATAAACAAATTGGACCTAATTTCATTAAAAGGTTCTGCACAACAAAGGAAACTATAAGCAAGGTGAAAAGACAGCTTTCAGAATGGGAGAAAATAGTAGCAAATGAAGCAATGAACAAAGAATTCATCTCAAAAATATACAAGCAACTACTACAGCTCAATTCCAGAAAAATAAATGACCCAATCAAAAAAATGGGCCAAAGAACTAAACAGACATTTCTCCAAAGAAGACATACAGATGGCTAACAAACACATGAAAAGATGCTCAACATCACTCATTATCAGAGAAAAGCAAACCAAAACCACAATGAGGTACCATCTCACACTGGGCAGAATGGTTGCTATCCAAAAGTCTACAAACAATAAATGCTGGAGAGGTGTGGAGAAAAGGGAACCCTCTTACACTGTTGGTGAGAATGCAAACTAGTACAGCCACTATGGAGAACAGTGTGGAGATTCCTTAAAAGACTGGAAATAGAACTGCCTTATGACCCAGCAATCCCACTTCTGGGCATACACACTAAGGAAACCAGAATTGAAAGAGACACGTGTACCGCAGTGTTCATCGCAGCACTGTTGATAATAGCCAGGACACGGAAGCAACCTAGATGTCCATCAGCAGACAAATGGATAAGAAAGCTATGGTACATATACACATGGAGTATTACTCAGCCATTAAAAAGAATATGTTTGAATCAGTTCTAACGAGGTGGATGAAACTGGAGCCTATTATACAGAGTGAAGCAAGCCAGAAAGAAAAACACCAATACAGTATAATAATGCATATATATGGAATTTAGAAAGATGGTAATGATAACCCTGTATGCGAGACAGCAAAAGAGACACAGATGTATAGAACAGTCTTTTGGACTCTGTGGGAAAGGGAGAGGGTGGGATGATTTGGGAGAATGGCATTGAAACATGTATACTATCGTATGTGAAATGAATAGCCAGTCCAGGTTCAGTGCATGATACAGGATGCTCGGAGCTGGTGCACTGGGAAGACCCAGAGGGATGGGATGGGAAGGGAGGTGGGAGGGGAGTTCAGGATGGGGGACACATGTACACCCGTGGTGGATTCATGTCAATGTATGGCAAAACCAATACAATATTGTAAAGTAATTAGCTCCAATTAAAATAAATGAATTTGTACTGAAATATATAAATGTTTTTTAAGAAGTCAAAGTCTCTAGCATGTTAATTTAGTATTTTCTATGTGTTTTGAGTTGAATAAGTCAGAATCTTGATCTCAAGTTTTTAGCATGATTAAGTTATCCTAGTCACATACAAACTAATGAGTCATATCAAAATGTTTCTTGTATTAAGGGGAAAAAAACTAGCTTCTAAAAACTTTTATTACAGAAATATGTGTACTGTCAGTTTGTTTTTAGGCTGTTAAGCAGTACACTCCTTTGACGCTGGAGTCCAACCCCTCTGAATGGACGCAAGGTCTGTATTTGCCCTTAATAGGGTGATTCAGGTTTCTGGAGAATCAGTTTGATTTTATTATGTTTCCAGGGAAATCAATGGGTTATAGGTTGTATTCAAAACAAATAGAGGTCAACACAGGCTAAAGCAGTCAATATGTGGCATCTCCTTTTTAGGTACCCAGAGTCTATACATGTGCAGGAATGAGATTCTAAAAGAGACAGGATTTATTATCCTAAATGTGTGTTAGAATTCTATTCTCTTTAAAGCTGGGACTATGATTTTTGAAGATCAACAACCTTAATTTTTAGTCAAGTCCAGGACACGCAGCCTGATGATATATTTTTAAAGTACTCAGAGCTGTTACCTGGGCCTTCAAGATTCAGCTAAATAACACTTCACCCCAGTCCTCTGGATGCCTCTCTTTGCTCCTTTATACTCTGTATACACCTCCCTAACCATGCATGGCATCTTTCCATTGCAAAGATTTAAAACAAAGGGCCAATTGGTTGTATACCTTACTGGAAGATCTTTAAGGGCAGAAGCTTATTTCTGTTTTTATTTGTGAGATCCATTTACTTATTATAGTACCTGCATCACATATTTTTTTTAAAAAGCAATAAAATGAATCTAGAGATTATCATATTAAGTGAAGTAAGTCAGAGAAAGACAAATATCACATGATATTACTTACATGTGGAATTTAAAAAGGTTATATAAATGAACTTATTTACAAAACAGAAGAAACAGACTCACAGAGAAAACCAACTTACAGTTATCAAATGGAAAACTGGGGGCAGAGTGGAGGATGAATCAGAAGTTTGGAATTAACAAATACACACTACTATATATAAAATAGATAAACAACTAGGACCTACTGTATAGCACAAGGAACTATATTCAATACCTTGTTATATCTATAATGGAAAAAATCTGAAAAATAATATATCTATATATTAGTATATATAGATATATAAAACTGAATCACTCTGCTATACACCTGGAAATAACACAACATTGCAAATCAACTACAAAAGCAATAAATATTAGCTAAATTTATGAATTCATTAACTACATGTGTATGAATGAATGAATTTACATATATAAAATAAAAAGTGTGGGGCTGAACAAATTAAAATGTACTTAAACTATAAATTGGGGGCTTCCCTGGTTGCTCAGTTGCAAAGAATCTGCCTGCCAATGCGAGATGTAGATTCGATCCCTGGTTCAGGAAGATTCCTTGGAGAAGGAAATGGCAACCCACTCCAGCATTCTTGCCTGGGAAATCCCATAGACAGAGGAGCCTGGCAGGCTACAGTTCATGGAGTCACAAAGAATTAGATACAACGTAGTAACTAAACAATAACAAGAAACAACCATAAATTAGGACACAACTTGAAACCCATTATATGGAAAAGATAGAAGAATAGCCAGAGAGTGAACAACAATAAAATATCTCCATCTCTGTGCATTGCTAAGGAGACTTTGGGAATGCATATAGGAAACCATGTGAGAAAGGCACTCTCACTCTGAAAAGAGAAAGGAATATTTGAAAACTTACTGCTTAATTGGTAAGTTAGAAAATAATTGCCTGAATACAAACATCCCTTTCCACAAAACACACATATACACACAGAGTCATCATCTTTATTTTTGCCCAAGTTGGAGGAACACAGAAAAATAGGCATTCTGTCTTTAATATTAATAGGTCTAGGGCTGAGAGGGAGAAAGAGGAATTCTACTAGATATAAAAATATTTACTAGATATAAATGTCTTTTCTATATTTACATATCTTTGAATAAAATAAGAAACATTCTTAGTTATAAAATATTGCTTTGACAACCACCTGTTTAGACACAATATATCTCTTCTATTTAACATAATTGAAACTATACTGACAACACCAATTCATGTAGAGAAAATGGGAAAAAAGAATAGGAGACTTGAAAAAATATATTGTTTTGTGAAGGCTTTTATATTATAGTAATAATTTTCTTTTGCATTTTAATTATAGTCCTAAGCTCTTTGACATTTAGAGTCACTTGGACTGGAAGGAGGGCAAACCAGTCAGTCCTAAAGGAAATCAGGCCTAAATATTCATTGGGAGGACTGATGCTGAAGCTGAAACTCCAATGCTTTGGCCACCTGATGCAAAGAACTGACTCATTGGAAAAGACTCTGATGCTGGGAATGATTGAAGGCAGAAGGAGAAGGATGACAGAAGATGAGACAGTTGGATAGCATCACTGACTCAATGGACATGAGTTTGAGTAAACTCCAGGAGTTGATGATGGACAGGGAAGCCTGGAGTGCTGCAGTCCATGGGGTTGCAAAGAGTCGGACACAGCTGAGCAACTGAACTGAACTGAAACGAAGGTCTTTCACATTTACCTAGAGAAAGTAAAAGGAGACATTTTTCTGACATTGTAGATTTTAATTAAGATGATAAGAATTTTATATTAACGGACAAAGACATACTTGATGTGTAAAATCAATGGTTGCTCATTTGTTTATTTTGAGGTTGTTGGTATAAAGTCAATTTGATAGATGTAGAGGAGCAAAAAAATATCAATATTAAGTCACAAGCATATACGTGACTGTCAGGACTGCTACTGTGAGTGAATCTATCCTGAATTACATAGGAACTTGTTTTTTATACTGTTCCTGTGAGTCAATAACTTGGGTTCAGAGTGAAGCTATTTGATATAGGAAATTATAAGTTTTAGCATTAATAATCTTTCATAAGACCAGTAAATATGAGATTTTCCTGGGGGTCCAGTGGTTAAGAATCTGCCTTCCAATGCAGGCAATGTGAGTTCAATCCATGGTTAGGGAACTGAGATCCCACATGACTTGGAGCAACTGGCTGGCCTGCCACAGCTAGAGAGCTCCATGCAACATGATGAAAGATCCCACGTGCTGCAACTAAGACCTGACACAGCCAAATAAATAAATAATAAAAAAAGAGGAAGATCAGTAAATGCATGTTCAAAGTCGAAGGGGTAATTTTCAAGCTCAGAAGAAAAGTGAATTCAATGGAAAGAATAGCCCTGCCCTCATCTCTGCACTCAGACTAAAATTCCAAGGACCCAGAATATCAGGCAGCAAAGGTTTTCCAGGATCAGTCATGCAATAGCTCTGGAGGCAGTGGAAACATGACCCCTCCAGCATGGCAGGACCAACCTCTATTTCACTTAGGCAGTGCCTACAATGTCTCATTGGTGTCTGGTGACCAGGTGTCCTCCTAGCAGGCTGACTAGGGAAATTAGGATACAGGCCAGATTTGCTCACTGAGGAAACCTTTGACTGCTTCATAGACAGTTCTTTTCTCCCTAGCCCAGGAACAAATAAAATACATTCATCTTTCTAGTTACTGGTTTGTGGGTAGAATCTTAAGGTCTCCTCAGAGAAGCACAAGGAGATCCTATCACTTATCCAGGTAGATACCTACACACAAAGTGAAATCAGTCAATCCTAAAGGAAGTGAAAGTGAAATTGCTCAGTCATGTCTGACTCTTTGCGACCCCATGCACTGTAGCCTACCAGGTTCCTCCATCCATGGGATTTTCCAAGCAAGAAGACTGGAGACGGTTGCCATTTCCTTCTCCAGGGGATCTTCCCGACTCAGGGATTGAATCTGGGTCTCCCACAATGTATGCAGACGGTTTACCATCTGAGCCACCAGGGAAGTCATCCTAAAGGAAATCAACCCCAAATATCCACGGGAAGGACTGATGCTGAAGCTGGAACTCCAATACTTTGGCCATCTGATGCAAAGAGCTGATTTTTTGGAAAAGACCTTGATGCTGGGAAAGATTTAAGGCAAAAGGAGAAGAGGATGGCAGAGGATGAGATGGTTAAATAGCATAACCAACTAATGGACATGAATTTGAGCAAGCTCTGGGACATAGTGAAGGACAGGGAAGCCTGGCATGCTGCAGTCCATGGGGTCACAAAGAGTTGGATATGACTTAGCAACTGAACAACAACGACCTTCTCACATTCAAATGTTGTGAAACCTGTTCGCAGCTGTTTTGCTATCAACCCTAACATTGAAAGTTATGACCAATCTAGATAGCATATTCAAAAGCAGAGACATTACTTTGCCAACAAAGGTCCGTCTAGTCAAGGCTATGGTTTTCCCTGTGGTCATGTATGGATGTGAGAGTTGGACTGTGAAGAAGGCTGAGCTCCGAAGAACTGATGCTTTTGAACTGTGGTGTTGGAGAAGACTCTTGAGAGTCCCTTGGACTGCAAGGAGATCCAACCAGTCCATTCTGAAGGAGATCAGCCCTGGGTGTTCTTTGGAAGGAATGATGCTGAAGCTGAAACTCCAGTACTTTGGCCACCTCATGCAAAGAGTTGACTCATTGGAAAAGACTCTGATGCTGGGAGGGATTGGGGGCAAGTGGAGAAGGGGACGACAGAGGATGAGATGGCTGGATTGCATCACTGACTCGATGGACATGAGTCTCAGTGAACTCCGGGAGTTGGTGATGGACAGGGAGGCCTGGTGTGCTGCAATTCATGGGGTCGCAAAGAGTTGGACAGGACTGAGCAACTGATCTCATCTGAACATTGAACACTGAACATAGCAACAAAACACTGAACATTTTATTTTCCTGAAAAAATCTTTATTTCCATTTGGTCCATGATTTGGGAGATTGCTCCAAGGTGGTTAAAAAGCTGCTTAGGGACAGCAAGGAGAGGCTCAAGAACTGTACAGAAATCTGACTCTGCTACTTTCCAACATGTGGCTTTGGATAACAAGCTTCCTCAGTCTGTAGGTCATTAACTATACAATGGTGATGAAAAGATTTACCTCAGACATTTCTCAAGCATACTACCATCTTCCCAGCCCCAACTATTATTTTAACCAGTGCTATAGTGGCAAGTCATCTACTGACTGTCTAGTTTCATGTATGTACAAATTAATAGTATATTGAATTATATTAACTTGTATGTCTCCTAATTTCTGGCCTGGGGCTTTTCCACTGGGCAACTTGGAGCATTCAGAGCAACCATCTGGGCATCCCTGCATACTCAACTCATATGTGAGGGGAATTAATGCCCCATGGAGTCACCTTTGATCAACAATGGATAGGATTCAATTAACAAATGTTTCCTCCTTTAATTCCTTGGGTAGAAAGTTGTGCAATGTACTTCATAAGCTCTTCTTAATGACCTAGTGTGATCACACAACATTCAACCTTAGTAGTGGCTAGCTAACTAATGCATTTTTGTATCAGCCCTCCACGTTAAGATACATATATATATTTTTTCCATTGGGGTATATGTGACCTATTACAGGAACAAAGACTTAATGTTGTGAATGCCAGATTAACCAAGGGTATACATATATACACGTATAATCAATTCACTTGACTGAACAGCAGAAAATAATACATTATAAAGCAACTATATATAACACAACTATAATCCAATAAAAATTCAAACAAATAAATTCCCCTAATTAAAATAATATGTATACATATGTTTGTATAAAAGAAATTATTAGAAATATTTTAGAATTAGAACATAATTAGAAATTAGATTATCCAAATTAAAATAACACTACATTATATACACATTTAGTTGGTATATAATTGGGGATAAAAAGAAAATCAATATCATAATTATTTCAATGAGCATCTGTTTCATAATTAGCTATTTTTGATTAATCCCTCCTGAGAGACGGTGAGGGTAGATGTTGCTCAGGACCATGGTTTGGATCTGTCTCCCTTTAATTAGTTTACTTACAACCTTAGTATTTGGTCTCAAAATCTTTTCATGGTGAAGGAGAGGATGGAAGTATGTGTGTGACCTGGGCAAGCTCTACTCATTTCTCTTAGGAGCTGGTGTCTACACATCCAGACTCCAGTGACCTTCTTAACCACGTGTCAGCTTGCCCTGACAATCTGACCAAGTGCTTTACTTCTCGTTTACCTGAAGGCGATGGCACCCCACTCCAGTACTCTTGCCTGGAAAATCCTATGGATGAAGGAGCCTGGTGGGCTGCAGTCCATGGGGTGGCTAGGGGGTCGGACAGGACTGAGCGTCTTCACTTTCACTTTTCGCTTTCATGCATTGGAGAAGGAAATGGCAACCCACTACAGTGTTCTTGCCTGGAGAATCCCAGGGACGGGGAAGCCTGGTGCGATGCCGTCTACGGGGTCACACAGAGTCGGACACGACTGAAGCGACTTAGCAGTAGCAGTACTTGAATCAATTTAAAATGAAATTGTATCCTGTCATAAATATATGCACGAAAAGTGGTATGTTTGTGATTAATTTTACAATGATAAAAGTTTATTTTGGTAAATCTTTTTCCTTTGAAAAGGTATATATCATTTGCCTGTTTTGTTTTGATATTTGTTAGATCTCTGAATGCTAATCAAATTGCTAAAAAATACATTTCTCCTTTACACTCTTTTTCAGTGATTCTAAGTTTTCCCTCATGAAAAAGTATCTAAAATTACCATTTGCCTTATAATTAATACTAAATACACCCCAAAGAGGTATTATTAATTTAACCAGCTGTCTTTCAATCTTTATTGTTTAAGTTGAAGTCTACTAATTTAAAAAGTAGGAAAAGATGAAATATCTATTCCACATACCTAAGAAGATGGTAACTGCAAAGTGCCTTGCTTCCTGTAATACTTTCTGATCATGTAAAATATTAATTTATAAAATAATTTCCCTGGTGCTGAAATTTTGTCTTATTTATTAAAAATATTTCCTTACTTACAAATAATATATACATCTATCTATCTATCTATCTATCTTCCCTGGGCTTCCCTGGTGGTTCAGACAGTAAAGAATCTGCCTGCAATACAGGAGACCTGGGTTTTATCCCTGGGCCAGGAAGGTCCCCTGGAGAAGAGAATGGCTACCCACTCCAGTATTCTTGCCTGGAGAATTCCATGTACAGGGGAGCCTGGCGGGCTACAGTCCATGGGGTCACAAAGAGTCGGACACAACTGACTGACTAATACTCAATCTATCTACTGATTCTACTAAAGTAGGGTCTTCATTACTCACAGGGATAGTATGTAAATAAAACACAGACAAAATGGAATGAAAACTATTTAAATATCAAATTTTATTTGATATTTTTAAGCCTCTCTAAACATCTTAAAATTATTGCTTCAGTAAGAGAAACAGAAGCAAATCCCACAAAGTCTTCAGTAGACAATATTTTATTTCAAAGTATAGCTTAGGACTAAATGTTAAAAAGAGAAATAAGTTTCCAGGGCATTTATGATTAGATCTTCTTTTGTAATGTGAAGGACTCATAAGGCACTTCCCAAGAAAATCACATTTCTTGAGTTTTATGTAAAGAAGTTGAGTTGTTTGGAGCATAGACCTAACTATATGAAGTACTAACAGGCCAATCTAAGTCACCATGTTCTATCACTCAGATAAATGAAATGACCTCCTATTTCTCTTCCCTTACATCTACATACTCCATCATAGCCCAAATTATTCTCCATTTCACATCCAAGAAATAGGTAGTCTATCCAAAATTACATTTTTAACTTTATTATTCTTATATTTAATGTCTTTTAATAAGTTCTCACAGGCTTCAGGATAAAATCCAACCTTGCTAACATTGTTTTTAAGACAGACTCTCAACTGAAAAGTCTCAGGTACCTCAAATTTAATTCGTCCTCAAATATACTCTACTTTGGCCTTCCCTGGTGGCTCAGATGGTAAAGAATCCACCTACAAGGCGGGAGACCTCAGTTCAATCCCTGGGTTGAGAAGATCCCCTGGAGGAGGGTACTGCAACCCACTCTAGTATTCTTTCCTGGAGAATTTCCAGGGACAGAAGAGTGAGGCGAACTATAGTCCATGGGGTCCCAAAGAGTCAGACATGACTGAGCGACTAAGCACACACATGCACATATTCTATCTTGTCTTCAGAGACTTTATACAGAATTCTTTCTGAAATCTTATCTTGTAATTCTACCAATCACCTGAACCCAACTTCCATAAGACAAAAGTGAATCTTTATGACAGTTGCTCCAACAATGCCCTGAGTTTGTGCTTTATAACATAAATGACTACAGAAAGAGCTTGTTTATTATTAGTTTTTATTACTGAAACAGACACTCATGGGATTAGGAAGGAAGAACATCTCTGTATTATTCACAGATACAGCATCATTGGTTAGCACAGTGCTGGCACAAAGGAGGTGAATGATAGAAACACATTTAGTAAATGAGTGAAAGAGAGCTTACACTGAGATTTTCCTGACAAAAAACATCCTGCAAATCTGGAATAATCAAAAAAAAATCCAAAGAAAGTAGAAAAAGCCGAGCATTCAAATTTCTCCAAAAGATTAATATGGTTCACTCTGAAACTGGCATTTACACCAGTGAATAACTGAAACAAGACAGAGGAACAATGCATTCAAGTCAAATCAAATAACAGAAATGAAATTAGTTGCTCTGTATATTTAATATATATTAAAGGCTAATGAACAGTATGAAAACACAAAAAATTAGGACACTGAAAGATGAACTTCCCAGGTCAGTAGGTGCCCAATATGCTACTGGAGATCAGTGGAGAAATAACTCCAGAAAGAATGAAGAGGTGGAGCTAAAGCAAAAACAACACCCAGTTGTTGATGTGACTGGTGATGAAAGCAAGGTCCTATGCTGTAAAGAGAAACATAGCATAGGAACCTGGAATGTTAGGTCCATGAATCAAGGCAACTTGGAAGTGGTCAAACAGGAGATGGCAAGAGTGAACATAGACATTCTAGGAATCAGCGAACTAAAATGGACTGGAATGGGTGAATTTAACTCAGATGACCATTATATCTACTACTGCAGGCAGGAATCCTTTAGAAGAAATGGAGTAGCCATCGTAGTCAACAAAAGAGTCCAAAACGCAGTGCTTGGATGCAATCTCAAAAACAACAGATTGATCTCTGTTTCCAAGGCAAACCATTCAATATCACAGTACATATGCCCCAACCAGTGAAGAAGCTGAGGTTAAATGGTTCTATGAACACCTACAAGATCTTCTAGAACTAACACCTAAAAAGAATCCTTTTCATTATAGGAGACTGGAAATCAAAAGTAGGAAGTCAAGAAACGTCTGGAGTAACAGGCAAATTTGGCCTTGGAGTACAGAATGAGTCAGGAGATTTGGAGTACAGAATAGAGTTTTGCTAAAGAATGCACTGGTCATAGCAAACACCCTCCTCTAGCAACACCAGAGAAGACTCTACACATAGACATCACCAGATGGTCAACACCGAAATCAGATTGATTATATTCTTTGCAGCCAAAGGTGGAGAAGCTCTATACAGTCAGCAAAAACAAGACTGGGAACTCACTGTGGTTAAGATCATGAATTCCTTATTGCCAAATTCAGACTTAAATTGAAGAAAGTGGGGAAACCACTAGATCATTCAGGTATGACCTAAATCAAATCCCTTACGATTATACAGTGGAAGTGAGAAATCGATTTAAGTGACTAGATCTGAAAGACAGAGTACCTGATGAACTGTGGATGGAGGTTCATGACATTGTACGAGAGGCAGGGAGCAAGACCATCCCCAAGAAAAAGAAATGCAAAAAAGGCAAAATGGCTGCCTGAGGAAGCTGTACAAATAGCTGTGAAAATAAGAGAAGGCAAAAGCAAAGGAGAAAAGGAAAAATATACCCATTTGAATGCAGAGTTCCAAAGAATAGCAAGGAGAGATAAGAAAGCCTTCGTCAGTGATCAGTGGAAAGAAATAGAGGAAAACAATAGAATGGGAAAGACTAGAGGTCTTTTCAAGAAAATTAGAGATACCAAGGGACATTTCATGCAAAGATGGACACAATAAAGGACAGAAATGGTATGGACCTAACAGAGGGAGAAGATATTAAGAAGAGGTGGTAAGAACACACAGAAGAACTGTACAAAAAAGAGCTTCAGGACTCAGATAATCATGATGGTGTGATCACTCACCTAGAGCCAGACATCCTGGAATGTGAAGTCAAGTGGGCCTTAGGAAACATCACTATGAACAAAGCTAGTGGAGGTGATGGAATTCCAGTTGAGCTATTTCAAATCCTGAAAGATGATGCTGTGAAAGTGCTGCACTCAATATGCCAGCTAATATGAAAACTCAGCAGTGGCCATAGGACTGGAAAAGGTCAGTTTTCATTCCAATCCCTAATAAAGGCAATGCCAAAGAATGCTCAAACTACCGCACAATTGCACTCATCTCACATGCTAGTAAAGTAATGCTCAAAATTCTCCAAGCCAGGCTTCAGCAATACATGAACAATGAATTTCCAGATGTTCAAGCTGGTTTTAGAAAAGGCAGAGGAACCAGAGATCAAATTGCCATCTGCTGGATCATCAAAAAAGCAAGAGAGTTCTGGAAAAACAACTATTTCTGCTGTATTGACTATGCCAAAGCCTTTGACTGTGGGGATCACAAAAAACTGTGGGAAATTCTGAAAGAGATGGGAATACCAGAACACCTGACCTGCCTCTTGAGAAATCTGCATGCAGGTCAGGAATCAACAGTTAGAACTGGACATGGAAAAACAGACTGGTTCCAAATAGGAAAAGGAGTACGTCAAGGCTGTATATTGTCACCCTGCTTATTTAACTTATATGCAGAGTACATCATGTGAAATGCTGGGCTGGATGAAGCACAAGGTGAAATCAATATGGTCAGGAGAAATATCAATAACCTCAGATATGCAAATGATATCACCCTTATGGCAGAAAGTGAAGAAGAACTAAAAAGCCTCTTGATGAAAGTGAAAGAGGAGAGTAAAAATGTTAGCTTAAAGCTCAACATTCAGAAAACTAAGATCATGGCATGTGGTCCCATCACTTCAAGGCAAATAGATGGGGAAACTGGAAACAGTGACAGGCTATTTTGGGGGGCTCCAAAATCACTGCAGATGGTGATTGCAACCATGAAATTAAAGGACGCTTACTCCTTGAAAGGAAAGTTATGACCAACCTAGACAGCATATTAAAAAGCAGAGACATTACTTTGCCATCAAAGGTCCATCTAGTTAAGGCTATGGTTTTTCCAGTGGTCATGTATGGATGTGAGAGTTGGATTGTAAAGAAAGCTGAGTGCTGAAGAATTGATGCTTTTGAACTGTGGTATTGGAGAAGACTCGAGAGTCCCTTGGACTGCAAGGAGATCCAACCAGTCCATCCTAAAAGAAATCAGTACTGAATATTCATTGGAAGGACTGATGCTGAAGCTGAAACTCCAATACTTTGGCCACCTGATGCAAAGAACTGACTAATTTGAAAAGACCCTGATGCTGGGAAGGGTAGAGGGTGAGAGGAGAAAGGGACGACAGAGGATGAAATGGTTGAATGACATCACTGACTCAATGGACATGAGTTTGGGTAAACTCTGGGAGTTGGTGATGGACAGGGAGGCCTGGCCTGCTGCAGTCCATGGGGTCTCAAAGAGCTGGACATGACTGAGTGACTGAAGTGAACAGAACTGAACTGAAATGCTAACAGGTAACATGATTTAGTGGTATTCTATTTTCCCAAATGGCAAAGAATTGATCTTATTTTGAACTGATCACTTTGAATCTTTTTGAAAGATTAAAAAAAAAAAAAATGGAAATGGCCGTTTCATTTCTTTTATTTAGCTGACTTTCCAAAGGAGCTGTGTAATTTATTTCAAATTCTGATTAACCTTGACTCTGAGCTGCATTTGTGAAAATGAGTGTTTTGAGTTCTCTGTGCCTTAATATAAGTAGTTCACATATTTTTATATGCTATGGATTTAGAAGTCTTTGCAAATAATGGAAAATATTGATTTGGTAATTTCAAATTTGATTATTTACTGAAAGACAAGTCTCTGTGTGTGTATGATTTTTCTAAAATACGATATTGTAACCTGGCAAAGTGGGTATTCTACTTGAATTTAATGCTTCTTTATTGACATAGGATGCTGTTGTCACTCCAAGACACATTTTATTGTCTGTTTTTGTCTGAAGCTTTATATTTTTTTCTGGTATAAATCCTGTTTATTGGTACCCTGTAAGAAGCATGAACATGAAATTTTGTCAGAACCTCTTCAACTTGTCCAAAATTTGAAATTACTAAGGCTGCATTTTCCCCAGAAGTCAGTCACTTAAAAAAAAAAAAAAAATTGACCCTCCATTCTTATGCAACAGAATTTCAATTCATTTCTGAGAACAAGCACAATTTTAACATGTGCTATTTTCTACTCACATATAATTGTGTTAAAATATGCATGCAATTGAAACACGCATATTACCATATGTGAAATAGATCACCAGTCCAGGTTCGATGCATGAGACAGGGCACTGAGGGCCTGTGCACTGGGATGACCCAGAAGGATGGGATGGGGAGGGAGGTGGCGGGGTGGGAGTTCAGGATGAGGGAGACATGGGTGCATGGCTAATTCATGTCAATGTATGGCAAAAACCAGTAAAATATTGTAAAGTAATTAGCCTCCAATTAAAATATATAAATTAATTTTAAAAATAAAATAAAAAATGCATGCAACATATATATAAAGCTTAAGTATTTCATATTACTCAAAAACCCTGCTTATTACATTAAAAAAATTGAAAGCATTTTTATTATATTCTGGATTTTAATTAATTCTACCCCATTAAAAATTTAAGGGTAGTGTATGAGGATTTGATGAAGGAAATTGAAACATTTTGACTCGACTCCCCCTTCTGCTGCCTTAAATTTCACATATGTATTTCAGAAGATCTTCCACGATAGAATCAGATTCATAAGTATTAGCAACAACACACAGCAGGAAGTTAGGAAGATAGGTGCACCAAAGAGGTCTATTTCTTAGCCCCATTAATCAAGAGCTGTTTGTTTTTAGGAAACACAGTTTAATAAGAGACACACTGCTTATTCTATGTTTTAATTTAGCCATCTGTAAATGAAGATAGTAATAACTCTTTGCAAAGCTCGAGGATTAAATGAGACAATGTTTAAAGTGCTCCGCACAGTATTTGAAGCTCAGTAAGTCATCAATGGGCTTCCCAGGTGGCGCTCATGGTCATGAACCTGCCTGCCAATGAAGGTTAGCAGCAGGAGACCTGGGTTTGATGCCCTGAAGGAGGTCATGGCAACCCACTCCAGTACTCTTGTCTGGAGACTCCCAAGGACAGAGGAGTCTGGCGGGCTGCAGTCCATAGGGTCACACAGAATCAGACACGACAAAAGTGACTTAGCACACACATCATCAATAAATGGTAATAGTATTGCAATTAATATTGTCATTAACACTATTATAAGGAAATGGCAACCCACTTCAGTATTCTTGCCTGGAAAATTCCATGAACAGAGGAGCCTGGTAGGCTACAGTCCATGGTGTTGCAAAGAGTTCAACACGACTGAGCGACTTCACTTTCACTTTCAATTGAAATTTATGCCCAATGTTTTCCTTCAGACCTGGAGTCCTGCTGCCTCCTGATGGTTTATTTTATTTCTCAGTCACCTTTCCTTATTTTATTTCCTCATTTTATATATATAAAAATATATATATATATTATTATTATATTTATTTATGTTATTTCTCAGTCATCTTTCCTTACAGTTCCAGTCTCTGCAGCTTAACCTCTGACCACCAGGAAGACTTGGGAGCTACTAACAATCTTCCCTGATGTGAGAACTCCTTGCTTCTGGGTTCCCTGTTATAGACTCTCCCGATCCATAGACACTCCATGTTTGGGCTTCCCTGCCACCTGGGGATTGCTCAAATAATTGTCAGACACAACAATTTGCTGGACTGGGTTTCTTGGAGACAGGTCCCTCTCACACTTCCAAAGTGCTCCAACTACCCACCTCAGACCCTCTTCTGAGTCTTAGCGCCACCTAGTGGACACAGTGTGTGAGTGTTGTTCGTAAAAAGGGAAGGAAACAATTTCTCATTTGTTTTCCTCGTGTAGCCAAAGAAAGTGAAGTCGCTCAGTAGTGTCCGACTCTTTGAGACCCCATGGAGTGCAGCCTCATAGGCTCCTCCGTCCATGGGATTTTCCAGGCAAGAGTACTAGAGTGGGTTGCCGTTTCCTTCTCTAGGGGATCTTCCCGACTCAGGGATTGAACGCGAGTCTGCCGCATCACACGCAGACGCTTTACCCCGCCTAAACCATAAGGGAAGCCTTATGGGGCAAGATTAATCAGAATATGCAAAATGAATTATTTCACTGCCTTCAAAGAACCAACCCATCCTTGACTTTTAATACAATCATAACAAATCTATGGAAGAGAAATAGTAACTTTTTTTCCACATAAAAGAATAACATAATATATCCTAAAGATTTTTTAACTGTGTTTACAAGTGATATTGGTTGGAAATTTTATTATCTTAGCCTGCTGTTGTAATCACCAATATGCATGCCTCAAAAAAGGGAACTGTTTTCTTCTGTTCTATTTTCGGAAAACCTTCGAAAACATGGTTATAGCTTTCTTAAAAATTTGAGAGAATTCATTAATGAAAATGGACATCAGTTCAGTTCAGTTCAGTTGCTCAGTCCTGTCCGACTCTTTGCGACCCCATGAACTGCAGCACGCCAGGCCTCCCCGTCCATCACCAACTCCCGGAGTTCACTCAAACTAAGGTCCATCGAGTCGGTGATGCCATCCAGCCATCTCATCCTCTGTCGTCCCCTTCTCCTCCTGCCCCCAATCCCTCCCAGCATCAGAGTCTTTTCCAATGAGTCAACTCTTTGCATGAGGTGGCCAAAGTACTGGAGTTTCAGCTTTAGCATCATTCCTTCCAAAGAACACCCAGGGCTGATCTCCTTTAGAATGGACTGGTTGGATCTCCTTGCAGTCCAAGGGACTCTCAGGAG
>NW_011494695.1:1534434-1538317 GCF_000754665.1 Bison bison bison | reverse complement strand
TTTCCAGTCCTGTGGCCACTGCTGAGTTTTCCAAATTTGCTGGCATATTGAGTATAGCACTTTCACAGCCTCATCTTCTAGGATTTGAAATAGAAACTGGACATAAGAGTTCTCATTTTGGGAATATGTTGATAATGAATTACATTTCTTTAATAAATGTAGAGATAATCAGATTTTCTATTTATCTTGTGTCATTATAGGTAAATTTTGTGGGTTTTTTTTTTGTTTTTTTTCTAATTTTATTTTATTTTTAAACTTTACATAATTGTATTAGTTTTGCCAAATATCAAAATGAATCCATTTATAAGAAATTCATTTCATCTTACTGATAAATGCATTGGCATATTTCATTTCATAATATTTGTAATTTTTATTTTCTTATCTTATACAACAGTCTTGCTGTAACTTGTTAATGTTCTTTTTAAATTGTGGTTAAAAACACATAATGTAAAAACCATCTTAACCATTTTGAAGTACGCAGTTCAGCAGTGTTGAGTACCTCCACAAGTAACCAATCCCCAGAGCTATTTAGGTCTTGCAAAAACGAAAAATCTATACGTAATGAACTTCTCCTTCCCTCTTATCCCCACATCCTGACCACCACATTCTAATTTTTCTCTATATAAGTTTGATTATTCATATATGTAGAATCATATAGTATTTGTCCTTTGGTCACCGGCTTGTTTTCCTTAGGAAGTTCCTTAAGGCTCATTCATGTTGTAGCATGTGTCAAAATTTCCTTCCTTTTTAAGCCTGTGTGATATTCCATTGTATACACAGCAAATCTGTTTAACCATTCCTAGTGATGGACATGTGGGCTGCTTCCATTTTTTGACTATTGAGAATAATGTTGCTATGAACATGGATGTACCAGTATGCCTTTGAGACTCTGCTTTCACTTGTTTGGGCTCTATACCTAGTGCTAGAATTGCTGGATCATATGGTAATCCTGTTTTTAATTTTTTGCGGAACTGTCTTATGTTTTCCATAGCAGCTACACCATTTTACACTTTCCTAGGACAGAAGAACCTGGAGGGCTACAGTCCATGGAGTCACAAAGTGCTGGACATGACTTAGCAACTATGAGACAACGGACAGTATATAAAAGTTCCAATTTCTCCACAACTTTGCAACAATTATTCTCTGTGTATTATCACAGTAGCCATCCTGGTGAGTACGAAGCAGTGAGCATGTTATTTTTCCTTTCCTGTACCAGGCACTATTCTGAAATCATTACACATATTCCTTAGCTCATTTTATATTTACTGTAATACTATGAGCTGCTGCTGCCGCTGCTTCAGTCATGTCCAACTGTGCGACTCCATAGACGGCAGGCAGCCCACCAGGCTCCCCCATCCCTGGGATTCTCCAGGCAAGAACACTGGCATGGGTTGCCATTCCCTTCTCCAATAATACTATGGGCTAAATATCATCATTAGGCCTATTGACAGAATGTTTCTGAATGCAGCTAAGACACTCGACAGCAGTGTTATTTTTCAAGACTGGATTTTGAGCTTTGTTAATTATATGAAAGCACACTTCAATCAAGGTCTAACACACCATCTTCTCAGGGAGCACCCTTCTGAATACTCTTCCAAATGTCTTACATATCAAGAGGTTGCTCCACTCTTATTGTTGGGTAAGTGATCTATTCCTAGCCCTGTGCAAGCGCCAAAAATTGTTCTTTCTCCTTTAAATGGTTTTTTCTCAAGTTTCACGTGCTAATACTCAACTGAGAACATAAGGGAACCCTCCACCCATCTCCGGAGATTTAACTTTGTACAGCTGTCCTCTCTGATACTCTCCCTTGCACACACTAGCCAAATAGGTTTCCTTAAACTTGCAAATCTACTTCTTCACCTCATAAGACCACTGGCCTCCCTCCCTCCAGGGAAAAGTAGGGCATTCATTGGTTTATCTCTCTCAGAGATCACAACTAGCACACTCAATATCTGAATATTGTTTCATATATTTCACTTTGTTTTTTAACAGTTAAGACAAGAAAGTTATCAGGGACAGAAGCAAAAATCTCCAGTCTTCCCAGGATTTTTATCAGTTTTCTAAGTCAGTTGTGCTTTAAATGAAACAATAGACCAGTTAGACCTAATTGATATCTATAGGACGTTTCACCCCAAAACAATGAATTTCACATTTTTCTCAAGTGCACACAGAACCTTCTGCAGGATAGATCACATCCTGGGCCATAAAACTAGCCTTGGTAAATTCAAAAAAATTGAAATCATTCCAAGCATCTTTTCTGACCACAATGCAGTAAGATTAGATCTCAATTACAGGAGAAAAACTATTAAAAATTCCAACATATGGAGGCTGAACAACACGCTGCTGAATAACCAACAAATCACAGAAGAAATCAAAAAAGAAATCAAAATATGCATAGAAACGAATGGAAATGAAAACACAACAACCCCAAACCTATGGGACACTGTAAAAGCAGTGCTAAGGGGAAAGTTCATAGCAATACAGGCATACCTCAAGAAACAAGAAAAAAGTCAAATAAATTACCTAACTCTACACCTAAAGCAACTAGAAAAGGAAGAAATGAAGAACCCCAGAGTTAGTAGAAAGAAAGAAATCTTAAAAATTAGGGCAGAAATAAATGCAAAAGAAACAAAAGAGACCATAGCAAAAATCAACAAAGCCAAAAGCTGGTTCTTTGAAAGGATAAATAAAATTCACAACTCATTAGCCAGACTCACCAAGAAACAAAGAGAGAAAAATCAAATCAATAAAATTAGAAATGAAAATGGAGAGATCACAACAGACAACACAGAAATACAAAGGATCATAAGACACTACTATCAGCAATTATATGCCAATAAAATGGACAACTTGGAAGAAATGGACAAATTCTTAGAAAAGCACAACTTTTCAAAACTGGACCAGGAAGAAATAGAAAATCTTAACAGACCCATCACAAGCACGCAAATTGAAACTGTAGTCAGAAATCTTCCAGCAAACAAAAGCCCAGGTCCATTGTTGTGCAGAAGCTTTGAAGGTTAATTAGGTCCCATTTGTTTATTTTTGCTTTTGTTTCCAATATTCTGGGAGGTGGGTCATAGAGGATCCTGCTGTGATGTATGTCAGAGAGTGTTTTGCCTATGTTCTCCTCTAGGAGTTTTATAGTTTCTGGTCTTACGTTGAGATCTTTAATCCATTTTGAGTTTATTTTTGTGTATGGTGTTAGAAAGTGTTCTAGTTTCATTCTTTTACAAGTGGTTGACCAGTTTTCCCAACACCACTTGTTAAAGAGATTGTCTTTAATCCATTGTATATTCTTGCCTCCTTTGTCAAAGATAAGGTGTCCATATGTGTGTGGATTTATCTCTGGGCTTTCTATTCTGTTCCATTGATCGATATTTCTGTCTTTGTGCCAGTACCATACTGTCTTGATAACTGTGGCTTTGTAGTAGAGCCTGAAGTCAGGGAGGTTGATTCCTCCAGTTCCATTCTTCTTTCTCAAGATAGCTTTGGCTATTCGAGGTTTTTTGTATTTCCATACAAATTGTGAAATTATTTGTTCTAGCTCTGTGAAGAATACCATTGGTAGCTTGATAGGGATTGCATTGAATCTATAAATTGCTTTGGGAAGTATACTCATTTTCACTATATTGATTCTTCCGATCCAAGAAAAAGTATATTTCTCCATCTATTAGTGTCCTCTTTGATTTCTTTCACCAGTGTTTTATAGTTTTCTATATATAGGTTTTTAGTTTCTTTAGGTAGATATATTCTTAAGTATTTTATTCTTTCCGTTGCAATGGTGAATGGAATTGTTTCCTTAATTTCTCTTTCTGTTTTCTCATTATTAGTGTATAGGAATGCAAGGGATTTCTGTGTGTTGATTTTATATCCTGCAACTTTA
>NW_011494695.1:1532782-1533406 GCF_000754665.1 Bison bison bison | reverse complement strand
ACCCCAATGTTCATCACAGCACTGTTTATAATAGCCAGGACATGGAAGCAACCTAGATGCCCATCAGCAGATGAATGGATAAGAAAGCAGTGGTACATATACACAATGGAGTATTACTCAGCCATTAAAAAGTATACATTTGAATCAGTTCTAATGAGATGGATGAAACTGGAACCTATTATACAGAGTGAAGTAAGCCAGAAAGAAAAACACCAATACAGTATACTAACACATATATATGGAATTTAGAAAGATGGTAACAATAACACTGTGTACAAGACAGCAAAACAGACACTGATGTATAGATCAGTCTTATGGACTCTGTGGGAAAGGGAGAGGGTGGGGAGATTTTGGAGAATGGCATTGAAACATGTATAATATCATGTATGAAACGAGTCTCCAGTCCAGGTTTGATGCATGATACTGGATGCTTGAGGCTGGTGCACTGGGACGATGCAGAGGAATGGTATGGGGAGGGAGGAGGGAGGAGGGTTCAGGATGGGGAACACAGGTATACCTGTGGCGGATTCATTTCAATATTTGGCAAAACTAATACAATATTGTAAAGTTTAAAAATAAAATAAAATTTAAAAAAAAATAAAATAAAATCAACTGAGAAAAAAA
>NW_011494695.1:1500013-1532682 GCF_000754665.1 Bison bison bison | reverse complement strand
AAAAAAAAAAAGCCCAGGTCCAGACGGCTTCACAGCTGAATTCTACCAAAAATTTAGAGAAGAGCTAATACCTATCCTTTTCAAACTCTTCCAAAAAATTGCAGAGCAAGGTAAACTTCCAAACTCATTCTATGAGGCCATCATCACCCTAACACCAAAACCTGACAAAGATGCCACAAAAAAAGAAAACTACAGGCCAATATCACTGATGAACATAGATGCAAAAATTCTTAACAAAATTCTAGCAGTCAGAATCCAACAACACATTAAAAAGATCATACACCATGACCAAGTGGGCTTTATCCCAGGGATGCAAGGATTCTTCAATATCCACAAATCAATCAATGTAATACACCACATTAACAAATTGAAAAATAAAAGCCATATGATTATCTCAATAGATGCACAGAAAGCCTTTGACAAAATTCAACATCCATTTATGATAAAAAACTCTCCAGAAAGCAGGAATAGAAGGAACATACCTCAACATAATAAAAGCTATATATGACAAACCCACGGCAAACATTATCCTCAATGGTGAAAAATTTTCAAAGCCACTTGTTTTTTATGATGTGTGTGTATATGTTTAGTTGCTCAGTCGTGTCCAGTTTTGACCCCATGGACTGTAGCCCACCAGGCTCCTCCATGCATGGGGATTCTCTGGGCAAGAATACTGGAGTGGGTTGCCATTTCTTTCTCCAGGGGGTCTTCCCCTGGATCTTCCCAATCTAGGACCCAGGTCTCCCTCATTACCATCTGAGCCACCAGGGAAGCCTTTTATGATATGCCAAGACAATTATTAAAAACAAAAATACAGCTTTTGTAGCTAAACTCTTATCTCACACTGGGGGATGTAGATTAATGGAGTGAGCTAGTTACTGAAAATTCCTAATTCTTATCTGTAAAATAAAGGGAAATCTGTAATATGAGGAAAATGTTTCTATCATATGCACTTCCTGCAAAGATAACATGCAATAATGTCTGTGAAGGTTTCATATACTTTCTAATACAGTGGATCCCCAAGGGTGGTCCACAGAGCTCTATGGGTCCCCAAAGACACTTTCAACTGAATCCAGTAAAGCTAAACTATTGTCATAATAATATTAAGATATTGTTTGCTCTGTTGGCATTTGCACTGATCGCGCACAATTCATGATGTGACCAAATGAGAAATATGCATAAAGTGAGAACTTCTGCTTTCTGAATTATGATGTCTCAAGGAAAAGTATTTGTGCAATAGTTTGAGCTGAAAAGTAAACTGGTTCCTTTTTTTTTAGGAACATTCAATTCAATTCAGTTCAGCCACTCAGTCGCGTCCGACTCTTTGCGACCCCATGAATCACAGCACTCCAGGCCTCCCTGTCCATCACTAACTCCCAGAGTCTACTCAAACTCATGTCCATCAAGTCTTTAAAAGAATGACTAACAAACAAATATGATTTTCGAAGCTTGACTATTTGTTATTTTTTGGAAAATGAACAAGAGGAACTTATCACTTCAAGAAAAGCAATTGACGAGTATTTGTTACCAAAAATATAATTGAAGATTTCAAACAAAAGTTAGGATTTTGGAAAATTTGTGTCTGTCACAGTGAACTGAACAAAACATCAGAACTTTCTGATGAGATCAATGGTGATAATGTGTGACTTTTGGGATACTATAAAATGAAATGTGTCAACGTTTGGATGAGCTGTATAATTCAGTGAATCAGTAATTTCCAAATGGTGCAAATCATGCACAGGTAAAAGATTTATTAAAAGGAAAAGGAATATGGAGGGATTTTTATGTAACAGTGTATGAAAAGTCCATTGATATGGTTTCAGATTTCATATTGTGACTAACCTTCAACAAATACCACTAGTCAAGTTTTGGTATAACATCAGGGAAGGATATTCTCAATTATATGAATGATTTTTTAGTATTTCTCTTTTTCTATCTTTCATTCACATCTGAGTGAGGCTGCATTTTTCACACACTGAAATAAAACATTGTAGCATAAAGAACACAGAAAAGTTGATGTGAAGTATTCAGCTGTCTTTTATTGACAGGCGTTATAGATATCTGCAATATATAAAACAATTTCACTTCTAACTAACCTTTTTCTTTAAAAAATATATTAAAAAAATATATATATATATATCTATATCTGAATCACTTTGCTGTAATTGAAACTTGAAACTAATACAGCATTGTAAATGAATTATGTTTCAGTTAAAAGTTTTTAAAGATAGCATTTTTCATGAAATTTGCTATTTAGCGCAATTTTTAAAGGGTGACTATGTATACACTGTTTTATGTGTAGTTGACTTACAATATTACATTCATTTCAGGTATACAACATAGTTTTGTAATATCTTTATAGATTATATTCTATATAAAGTTATTACAAGACAATGTCTATGATCCCTGTGCTCTAAATTATATCCTTGTAACTTAGGTATTTTACACTTAGCAGTTTATACCAGTCCATCCTAAAGGAAACCAGTCCTGAATATTTATTAAAATGACTGATGTTGAAGCTGAAGCTCCAATACTTTGGCCACCTGATGTGAAGAACTAACTCATTTGAAAAGACCCTGATCCTGGGAAAGATTGAAGGCAGGAGGAGAAGGGGATGACAGAGGATGAGATGGTTGGATGGCATCACCAACTCAACAGACGTTAGTTTGAATAAACTCCAGGAGTTGGTGATGGACAGGGAGGCCTGGCGTGCTGCAATACACTGGGCTGCGAAGGGTCGGACATGACTGAGCGACTGAACTGACTGACTGAGTCTGTACCCCTTAATCCTCCTCATCCATCTAGGGTGACTTTTAATGGATTTAATATAGATATTTAAAAATAAATCAACTCATACATAAAATGCATATTTCATGATATTCATATATATATATATATATATTTAAGTCTCAGCTCATGTTGCACCATCATTTTTCTAGTCAAAATAATTGATCCTAACTACAGACAGGAAACTTTCTTACAATGAGGAAACACAACTTAGGAGAATCTTTAGAATACTCCATCAAATTCTTTCTTTTCTCACTATAGACTCCTGATACTCATCTTTTGATCTTTCATAGCTCTCCAACTTGAGAGATTCAGATATGGCAGCTAAATCGTTGCAGACTTCTAAGTGTGATAACACCAGTAATACTTTCCATTGCTCTTTCAATTTCATACTTCAAAAAATATTTCCTGGGACTTCCCTGGTGATCCAATGGTTAAGGCTCTGTGCAGTCAGTGTAGGGGTACATGCGTTCAATCCCTGGATGGGGAACTAAGATAACACATGCCATGCAATACAGTCAAAAGATTTTTTTTTTGATTTTCTTAAGCAAAATAAAAATAAATACAGAGTGAAACAATCAAAAAAGAGAAACCAAGAAAGTTATCTTCACATGGCTTATTGAATAAATTAACTGACTGCTGAGGAAAAAAAAAATCAGCAAAGCAACTACCAGAAAATTATCCTAAAATGGAAATAAAAACAATCACAGGCTACCACTTCATCATACCATATGTTAAGTAGGCTCCAAAAAATCTTGCTGTTTCTAAAATAAGCCACTGAAAATCTTAAATAGTGCACAGAGTGAGAAATGAACATTTTGTGGTGTTATACATTTTTGATGCTGTTGTTAAGTGCGAGGTAGAAAATGAATATTCACAACCACTGAACTGATAGCATCTTATTTACAATATACTGTGCTTACCCCAGCAGGTTACAGTCATAATCTTTCACTACTGACATTCAGGAAGAAAAATTTTCGGTACCAGAAAGAAAACAGTGATGAAAGATTCTATGCGGTTATATTTTTCAAGTTAGTGTGAGTATTTCTTTAACAAAACCTCAAAAGCAAATCTATAGAATTCTAAAATAGAAAAATACAATGAAAACACATTTGGGGAAAGCTAAATTATGTTTTCAACGTAATTTCTGCAATGTTTTTTCTTTTAACCTAAGGAAAATGTAACAAATCCTCTGGTCAAATAAGTTTCTAGTCCCCTTTTTTCCTTGAAGATTTCCTTGGAGATGTTGGTTTTTAATATTTTCCATGAATGTAGTTAGTTAGAATTCAATGCAGTTAAAAACTACTGGGTTTCCCTGGTGGCTTAGGGGTAAAGAAACCATCTACCAGTGCAGGAGACAAGTGTTCAATTCCTTGTCCAGGAAGATCTCACATGCCATGGAGCAGCAAAGCCCATGCACCAAAACCATTGAGTCTGTGCTCTACAGCCTGGGAGCTGCAACTACTGATCCCTTGGGCCCTACGTACTGAAGCCTGCGCACCTAGAGCCCACGCTCCCCAAGATAAGCCACGGCAATGAGAAGACCGCTCACTGCCGCTAGACAGTAGCCCTCGATTACCATGACCAGAGAAATGTCCATGCAGCAATGAAGACCCAGCACAGCCAAAAATAAGTAAACATTTAAAAAAGAAACTATTAGTTGACTGTCATTTTTATGTTTGTGAACAGCTTCTAAATTAGATGATAGGATAATGAAAGGAAATTAGTACTTTCCACTTTTATTTGGCATTTTGGGGTTTTTTTAGTTCCATCTATAAGACAGATTTTACTATGAAATTTAATCTCATAATAAATGTATTTATAAAAATTTATAGTATTTTGTGGGGCACTTAGTGCATTTTTAAATAGAATGAATAATCTTTCTGCTTGTTGATGTGTTATTCAAAGCGCTTCATTTCTGAACTACTGGTGATTCAGTTAAACAAGTGTGTATTTTTGACAGATGTTTACCCTAGATCAACTTCAGATTTATATTGCCACTGGAGAAATACAGAACATCTGGCATTTTTGAAAATTAACCTTTCTTGATTTATTTAAGCATAACAAATGTATTTACGTGACTACACGATGGTGATTCTGAACTTCATAGTAACAGATACTAAGACTAATGAATCTGAGAGTAACTTAAATATCCATTCACTCCCCAGCTTCACTGGAATGACTCTATAATATGTATTTTCTCCTTTTAGCTCTTCTTCTAATTCATTACCTAATTGCCTAAGATATAAAGAGGCATTTTGCCTAAATGAAGCAGCATCAGTAAAACAAATGAGGCTAGACTCTGTCTATGATGTCCATTCTAGTGCTTAATTATTTATCTAAAGAAGATTATCTCTGAAAGGCTCTATCCCCTCTTCTATTTCTCTCCAACAACACTCCTGTACTTAATCTAGAAGCATTTTATTTGACTCACATTTTAGCGAAGTAAGCTCATGTATGGAAGAATCTGCAAAGCGAAAGTCACATGGCAGGTAGTTTTTTTTTTTTAAGTATTAAAATATTACTTAAGCCTCCTACCCTCCATTTCTCTTCCATCAATATTTGGAAAATAGTTTTGCATAACTAAAAAAAATAATTGCTTTTCTATAAAAGAGAAAAACATGTATCTACAAGCTTCCAGGAGAATAATCAGGAACTACTGTCAGGTTTTATTGGAAAGTCTATACCAAGGGCCTCACAGAATGAAGATAAAATACACAAATGTAGCTACACTTGCCCCAGGTCTGTTTCTACTGGCTATCACTCATTAGCTGTTTAATAGAAACTTCATCTCTCTGATTCCATTCCTGAGTTGTGTTACTGCATTCATCAGATTCCTGCTGAAAATGCAAGGTAACTAAGGTAAGGTTTTAAAAATTATTTAGTGAAGAAAGAAATTACAGAGATGAGGAAAGAAACCAATAAGGAATATTGAAGCGTGCTAAGAAAGCACAGTGGAAGGTATAGACTAGAACCATCAAGATCAAATCTCAGCCTCAGAGTCCCTGCCTAGTGTGAGACTGTGAAAGCAGTAATGCAATGCAATCTCATCAATGGTATTATATTTGGGGGGCCACTTGATATGCAAGGCAGATTTCATGCAACTCATTTGTTATACTAGAGACAATATGGAAATCTTAAAGTGCCCATCCAGTCAGAAGGGAAGTTGTCTTCTGGCCCAGCCACTGACAATCCCCATGTTAGGAGTCACATGTAGTGGTGCCTGCATGATCTGCAATGAAGACCCCTCAAGCTTTCTTCCTCCATACTATATTTCACAAAATTTTCTCTTCAAGTTTACAGAGAGCTGATACCAGAAAGTAACACAAGTCTTTGTTCCTATTAAATCTGTTGCTATTAGGGCAAAATGTAAGATGCTTTTAAATTCTTAACCTTATATACTAGGTTTCTAATCTCTCTTGGACTCTCCTTCTCTCTCTCTTTCTTTGCAATAAACATACATTCTTGTATGGAAAAAAAAAAGAAGAAGAAGATCTGGGTCTGAAAAAGCAGGAGAGGAAACAGTAGGAGTCTGATGAAAATTGGAGCCACAGAAGTTACTGAAAGGAACTATAATTTTAGAGGGAGAATAAGACCAAAATCAGGGAGCCAGGGCCTTGAGGGGGTAGAAGAAGAAATAACCCATCCTTTCTCCTCCTTACTCTGACCCGCCACTGGCCAAACTCAGCTAGAAATGTAAATTTAAAGAAGCCCTGGTGATGCATCTGTAGGACCAGCCCTGGGGGCAGAGAGGCAGGGTAGAGAATATATGGTGGGGGTGGGGATCGTGGAGGCAGACAGAGAGAAATCTATTAAATTTAGAAAACTGTTGTCATTTTGTAAACTCAGATCACATTATAAAGTCAAAAGGGTATTTGCCTACTTGAAGAAATTGTGAAGCAATTCCTCATCATAGGCAAATTTTCAATTATTTTAAAAATATTTTATATCAATATGCAAAATATTTGAATTTATAAACATCTTACAAAGGAAAACTAATTTCTGTTAAGAAAAGACCCCTATTTCTCCTTTTAGAAAAAGACTTATTGAAAAACAATGGCTTTAATTTCTTCATCTGAAAATTATTTCATGTCATTAAATGACTTCTCAATGCTATTACAGAGCTACAGTGCTAATTTATAATATTGAATGACCCCTAGACAGCATATTAAAAAACAGAGACATTACTTTGTCAACAAAGGTCCATCTAGTCAAGGCTATGGTTTTTCTAGTGGTCATGTATGGATGTGAGAGTTGGGCTATAAAGAAGGCTGAGCGCCAAAGAATTGATGCTTTTGAACTGTGGTGTTGGAGAAGACTCTTGAGAGTCCCTTGGACTGCAAGGAGATCCAACCAGTCCATCCTAAAGGAGATCAGTCCTGGGTGTTCATTGGTAGGACTGATGTTGAAGCTGAAATTCCAATACTTTGGCCACCTGATATGAGGAACTGACTCATTTGTAAAGACCCTGATGCTGGGAAATATTGAGGGCAGGAGGATAAGGGGACAACAGAAAGTGAGATGGTTGGATGGCATCACTGACTCAATGGACATGGGTTTATGTGGACTCTGGGAGTTGGTGATGGACAGGGAGGCCTGGCATGCTGCTGCCCATGGGGTCATAAAGAGTTGGGCACGACTAAGCAACTGAACTGAACTGAACTGTATGGATGTGAGAGCTGGACCATAAAGAAGCTGAGCACCAAAGAACTGATGCTTTTGAACTATGGTGTTGGAGGAGAGTCCCTTGGACTGCAAGATCAAACCAGTCAATCCTAAAGGAAATCAACCTTGAATATTCATTGGAAGGACTGATGCTGAAGCTGAAACTCCAATAATTTGGCCATTTGATGCAAAGAACTGACTCACTGGAAAAGACCCTGATGCTGGGAAAGATTTAAGGCAGGAGGAGAAGGAGATGATTGAGGATGAAATGGTTGGATGGCATCACCGACTCAATGGACATGAGTTTGAGCAAGCTCTGGGAGTTGGTGATGGACAGGGAAGCCTGGCATGCTGCTGCCCCTGGGGTCACAAAGAGTCGGACACGACTGAGTGACTGAACTGAACTGAACTGATGAGCCCTATGTTAGCAAATCTGATTCAAGGTGGAGCATATTTTCCTAAGTTTTATGCAATATATGAAGCCATATATAATGCTATGTAACTAAGCAACTGAGATGTTGGTATTAGAGGTAAAGAACATGCCTGACAATGCAGGATATATGAGACAAGGGTTTGATCCCTGGGTCAGCAAGATTCTCTGGAGGAGGGCATGGCAACCCATTCCAATATTCTTGCCTGGAGAATTCCGTGGACAGAGGAGCTTAGTAAGCTACAGTCCATGGAGTTGCACAGAGTACAACACGACTGAAGCAACTTAGCACACAGTTAAGCCGCTAAATTAGATGTTTGTTTCTTTCCTTATTGTCCTCTTGCTCTTCTTAATTACTAAGTATAAATGGCTTCTGGTAAAAGATAAAAATCAAACACCATAAAATTATATACATATGCATATTCAATATTATACCTATTGATATATCTATAGCTACATCCACATAACCACACAAGAGAAAAGTATAGAATATCAGTTAAAATTTGACTCAGGATCCATCATCCTTGTTTATAAGAGAATTTTCACAATGAACTTCTCATTTCCAGCTCAGGACAATGTCCCCTTGGGCACTGGTAGTGTGAACAAAGAGGCATCACCGTTTGTTGATCGTCACATAAAAACTGACTCAAACAAAAACGTAAATAGATGCTAAAAAGTGAAAGTGCAATGAGGAATAATATTTATCATCTCAAAGTATTTATTAATCACTATATATATATATTAATAACAAAAGAAAATAGTAACTTCAAATGCAGTAACTTGGCAGAAAACCCAACTGAGAAGAGCTAATGTCATCAGTAATTCTTCCTAATATGATGAACTGAGAATGTAAGTGTATTCCTGTCAAAGCTAAATATATGATTTCAATCAGGATGAAGCATTAGACAAACCTAAATAGACAGTCATTCCAGGAAATATAAGGCCAGCACACTTCAAATATGCCAATGCCATTAAAGACACAGGAAAACAAGAAACTGTTCCAGAATAAAGGATGTTAAAAAGACCTGATTCCTGAATACAAGGCACGGTTTGGAATTGTCTTTCTCTGTAAAGGATACTGGGACAAATGAAAACCTGTAAATATGTATCAATGTTAATGCTCCAATTTTGATTATTATGTGGTTATGTAAGGGAATGTCCTTGCTTTTAGAAATGTACAGTGAACTGTATCACATAAGGAAACACGAACTGTTATGCATAAAATGATGTGAATTTTGTAACATGAATGACACAGAAAAAGAGTGACAAGAGCAAATCTTGACACTTAGAGAATCTTGATGAAGTAGTATAGAACTAGTCCGTACTACTATTGACATTTTTCTGAAGTCATGCCAAACTAAAAAGGGAAACCAAGGGTAATGAAAAGGAGGAGATGGTTGGGCAAAGGAGAACTGTGGCAGAACAACAACAATAAAAACTAGTCCTCAACCAGAAGTAAACCAAAGATTATGAAATGAAAGTATTCAATCAACAGCCAATGATGCTGACTCCTACCAGAGGTTATTTTCTATTCTAGAAAAAGCCAGGAATGGAAAGATCTCAGGATGGAGTAGAATAACTGTAGAGTATTGGGTAGAGTACTACCACAGGGCAGAGTAACTGTGGGAGGCTCCAAGGAAAGCAAGGTCCAGGTCTGAGCATGTCCATTGACACATGGACCCTAACCCCACGTCCATCCACCCCCAAAGCAAAAAACTATGAAACAGCTGCCCTGAGGGACCAGACTTGTTGCCACAATGGGTACTCTCTCTGTTAACAGTGAGGACTGCCTGATGCTGATCAAAGATACCCTCAGCGCCTCATCCCTAACACTCAACCATGCTAGTGGGATCCCTGAGTATGGCTGATATTCATGCTTTCAGCAGCATGGCAAAGGGTTAGGGTTTTCTTAAGTAAATAAGGAGTTCCAATTTTTCCAGTCTTTGCAAACACTTGATTTTTTTGTTTTTGATAATAGCCATCCTTGAGCAAACTCAGGAAGATAGTGAAGGACAGGGAGGGCTGGTGTGCTGCAGTTCATGGAGTTGGCAAAGTCAGACATGACTTAGCGACTGAACAACAACAATGGTTAGTTATGTTGAGCATCTTTTCATATCCCCATTGACTATTTATATGTCTTCTTTGGAGAAATGTATATTCAAGCCCTTAGTCCATGTTTGTTTTTATTAAACTTTTTATTTTGTTTTGGAGTCTAGTTGATTAACAATGTTGTGATAGTTTAAGGTGGACAGCAAAGGAACTCAGCTATACATATATATGTATCCATTCTCCCCCAAACCTCCAGGTGGCTGCAGTCCCAGTTGACATCATGTGAAATAGACGATACACCCAGGTGAGCCCGCTCAACCCTCAGGATCACAAGAGGTCAACAACAAATAGTTATTGCTTTAAGCCATCAAGTTTTAGGATAGTTTGTTATGCAGCAAAAAACAACCATGATATCCTTTTATATACTCAAATTAATAATGATTCCATTCATTCAATAAGTGTTTTATTCGGCATTAAGGAGCCCAGTAGACTTCTTGCTGGTGATTTCTGTCTAGTTGGAAGAGAAACATCAAACACATAAAAATGTATCAACACATAGATAATAATATGTGCAAGTAAAGGGGGGTGTATGGTATGATGAGGAGATGAGACCAGGGATGATAGTCAAGGCTGTGAGCGTTACACTGAGATCACAAGAGGTGGAAGTGAGTAACTGAACACGGGTGAAGCAACCACCTGTGAGAAACGGTTCTAGAAGTACAGAGCGGGGCACACTGAGGACCAAAGCGGGGTTACTGTGGCTGGGTTCAGCACAGTGGGGGCTATGTGGGCAGGCGAGGCCAGAGTCAAAGACTGAGGCCAGAACTAACTTAATAAACAACTGAACAGGGGCTGCTCTGTGTACCTTGTATTTTTACTACCTGGCACATTTTCTGACACATAGTCAATGTCCAGTAAATGTTAAAAGCTTCCAGGAAAGATGGAAAAAAGAGAGTGCAGGTGAAGTCAGCTGTTCTTGGATCCCTTACTTACATAGGAGTACACTCTAATTCAGTGGTTTTCAAATTTTGCTGCTTATTAAAATAATCTGGGATTTAAAAATGAACCTTCATACCCAAGCTGGACCCCCATCCAGGTTGGACCATGTAGCTAATAAATTAGACTCTCTTAAGAGGGACCCAGGCATCACAGGTGATCCCAACATGCAGTTACGCTTGCTCCAAGGAGTAGTGGTTCCATCAGTTTAGACTTCTGTGTGGTAAAGTGGGGAATGGTACTTCCTGACTGATTTTTCTACATAGACCTTGAAGTTTCAAAGGTCAGTGAGTTAATATAGGTCCTTAATGCGACCCAACACTTTCAAGTGACGGGTAAGAAATGGAGAGCAAAAGACCAGCACTAAGTATCATTGGCTATTACTGAAAATATACAATCTAATCTGAAAAATGTCTCCATATTAATGAATTATGTAAGTAGACTATGTAATAGTTATTTACTGAAACTCAGTGGGATACATTGAATAAATATGCCATAAAAACTGAGCAAATCTAGTTAAAAGACTATTGCATCATGGACTGTTCAATGAAAAAGTATATTTGATCATAGATCTCAGAACCAACCCAGTGCAAAAATGTAATTAGTGTTCCAACTGATGGCCCCACTGTTGCAGATAAATTAGCAATGCTAATTCAATTACTAAATCAGTAATGATTGTAGAAAATACCCATAAATGAACACTAATTTCAATTATTCATAAAAGATAGTTTTGATGTATATGCTGAGTAATCTTCATTGTCTCACTCCTTACTGCCTATTCCGATGTGTTCTATGAAAAGTGATTCTGCAAAACTTCAGTAACTTCATGGGGAACTTTTTCACTGAGGATTTGAATATAAGAATTTCTCAGCATGTATAGTTATATAGATATGGATGCTTTGAACACATAAAAATGCCCAGCATTCAAAACCAAAAATATTACATTATTTTATCAATAATATACTTGTGATATTAGTTACCTTTTACACTGAAGCCCACTATTCTAATACAGAGACATTTTCTTTTTTTTTTTTTTTTATTTTATTTTTAAACTTTACAAATTGTATTAGTTTTGCCAAATATCAAAATGAATCTGCCACAGGTATACATGTTCCCTATCCTGAACCCTCCACCCTCCTCCCTCCCCATATCATCCCTCTGGGTCGTCCCAGTGCACTAGCCCCAAGCATCCAGTATCGTGCAGAGACATTTTCATAGAAAGAATCTATCTGCTTCTTAGAGGTCTAGCACTTTCACGGCAAGACAGGTCCTTGGCTGACAATGGACACCTTCATTTTTCCTTAAATCCAGGAAGCCATGTTTCCTTCATGGTGCATTGTACAGAATTAACTATTTGACAATCTTCCGTTGAGTTTCATATCTGTGTACAATTAACCCTGAAGTTGTGGCTACCTCTTTACTACTGTTTAGATGTATGTCTATATTCCTCCCCTCTGTGTGTCTTGAATTCCTCCCCTCTTGTTCACTTGAAAAGTGAACATTTCCATGACATTAATTGCCTGCAATTTCAGCACCATTCCAATATGACTCTTCCTAACATATTGGTGATGGAGAAGGCAATGGCAACCCACTACAGAACTCTTGCCTGGAAAATCTCATGGACGGAGGAGCCTGGTGGGCTGCAGTCCATGGGGTTGCGAAGAGTCGGATACGACTGAGCGACTTCATTTTCACTTTTCACTTTCATGCATTGGGGAAGGAAATGGCAACCCACTCCAGTGTTCTTGCCTGGAGAATCTCAGGGACGGGGGAGCCTGGTGGGCTGCCGTCTATAGGGTCGCACAGAGTCGGACACGACTGAAGCGACTTAGCAGCAACAACATCTTGGTGATGCCCCTCTCTTCACATACATTTTCCATATGATCATCATATTCACCTCCTAACAGGGCTATTTCTATGCCATGGTGTTGGCTGGATGCTGACATGCATGGTTAATTACTTTTCATGACAAATATCTGAGATGGACACTATTTTTCTGGTTCTAAAAGTGAGCAGGTGGACACACAGGGATTCTAGTGACATGTACAAGCTCACTGAGTCAGAAAAGAGCAGAAATGTGATGAACCAGAATTTCCAACCATTAGCCATGTGCTGTTTAATCGCAATCCCAATGGAGAGGATCTGATTTTAATAACTTAAGGAGACATTGTTTCCAACATTCATTCTAATAAATTAAAAACTTAGCTTCAAATGATCCCATCACTTGAAATGATGCTATCAATTGAATTCTTGTTTCTAGATATTTGTTTTTATCTTTAAAAGAAGATAAACATTTAAAAAGGAGATCAACACCTTAAATTTAAAAAAAGGGAAATGCCTTTTTTCCCCCTTGCTAGTCCACTACTGCTTTATGACAATTGTTTTTCTGTATATTTTCTTTACTAGGTCTTTTGTTTGACATTATTAACTCCCTAAAATTATGGACTCAAAACTCAGGCAGATTAAATTCAAGAATCACTATATCCTGCCCAAGGGACTTTATTCCAGCTCTTTAACCTCTTGCTGTCTCAGTGTTCTCATTTGGAAAATAGTGTTAAATGTAGAGCCTTCAGGATCTATATTTATTGGGTGGTAAAGCAATGGCACCCGACTCCAGTACTGCTGCCTGGAAAATCCCATGGATGGAGGAGCCTGGTAGGCTCCAGTCCATGGGGTCACTAAGAGTAGGGCACGACTGAGCGGCTTCACTTTCACTTTTCACTTTCATGCATTGAGAAGGAAATGGCAAGCCACTCCAGTATTCTTGCCTGGAGAATCCCAGGGACAAAGGAGCCTAGTGGGCTGCCCTCTATGGGGTCACACAGAGTCGGACACAACTGAGGTGACTTAGCAGTAGCAGCAAAGAAACCTAATTAAGATAATGTATACAAAAAACTTAGCACAGTGCTCAAAAAATACTAATAATGAGGAAAGGGATAATAATAATACTTAGAATAATTGATCCTTCATTGGATAGGATTTGGGTGAACTCATTTTCTGCAAACGATCACTTTGCCTCACCAACTGTAACCCAAGGAATGTCACACTACAATCTCAGTTGCCCTCCCTCCCTCCCTCTCTCCTTTTCTCTTTCTTTCCCTCTGTCTGTCTCTATACCTCCCTCCTCCTCTTCTCTCACTCTCTCCCCCCTTCTCAGCTAATGAGTCCTATTATTACCCAAGCACTACAAAAGTTAGCTGACTCTGAAATGTGTGATGCATAAGTGGAATTTTCTTTGTTAAGTTCCATTTTGATAGATGAATTTCAGAAGATAATTCTTCATAGCCCCTAACTTTGATCAGGGTCTAGTGTAAAAAAAACAAAAAAAAACAAAAAAAACAGGGCCCTTTGTTCAAAAAACAGGAAAATATGGTTTTAAAGCTACTAAGTTATCAAACATCTTCCTTTTTTCTGCAGTCAGTCCCCCTCTCCCTCTCCTTCCTGGTTTCTCTGGAGCAAAAATCATGCCTCTCTCCTCTTAGTATCTACCACAACTTGGACTGTGCATAAAAGCATTTAGTTAGATAGGATATGATGGATGAAAACCAAATTCCTGAATCCATGGTGTCTATGCTTCTGGGCCCCACCTGCAGCCAATAGCATCTTTCTTAACGCACCAGCAGTAGTTCCCAAACAGTCACCCTTTCTCTAACTTTACCCCACCTCAGATCTATACACTGCCCCACTACCTAACAACTTTGTGAAACATATGTTCTCTTTATATTAATAACATTGAAACATGGTGTGACATCACATCAGGTACTATATGAATCATCTTCCCTATAAAAACTTCTATTACACAGCATTTTTAGTAATAGGATGGGGTTTTGTTTATTTGTCTCTTTGAATTTATTATTTTAGATATTTAAACTTGTTTTTCCTCTCTTCTTGGAACATTACCCTGAGCTCATGCTCCTCTCCTGAGCTCATGCTCCTCTCATTTGATCCCACTTATCCAACTCATACAAATATTTTATTTTACAATGTAATTTACATGAACTTCCCTACCTCTCCTCTCAGTTTAGATACCCTCTCCTACATGTGTCCATGACACATCTCCTTGTTCTTTCATCTCACTCATCAGACTTTCATTAGAAGTTCAAGGTCTTTCTTCTCTACTACTCTTCTAAGCTTCACAGGGACAAAGTCAAATTTTGTCCTTTAGTACATCATGAGAAACGCTGGACTGGAAGGAACACAAGCTGGAATCAAGATTGCCAGGAGAAATATCAATAACCTCAGATATGCAGATGACACCACCCTTATGGCACAAAGTGAAGAGGAACTCAAAAGCCTCTTGATGAAAGTGAAAGTGGAGAGTGAAAAAGTTGGCTTAAAGCTCAACATTCAGAAAACAAAGATCATGGCATCCGGTCCCACCACTTCATGGGAAATAGATGGGGAAACAGTGGAAACAGTGTCAGACTTTATTTTTCTGGGCTCCAAAATCATTACAGATGGTGACTGCAGCCATGAAATTAAAAGACGCTTACTCCTTGGAAGGAAGGTTATAACCAACCTAGATAGCATATTCAAAAGCAGAGACATTACTTTGCCAACAAAGGTTCGTCTAGTCAAGGCTATGGTTTTTCCTGTGGTCATGTATGGATGTGAGAGTTGGACTGTGAAGAAGGCTGAGCTCCGAAGAACTGATGCTTTTGAACTGTGGTGTTGGAGAAGACTTTTGAGAGTTCCTTGGACAGCAAGGAGATCCAACCAGTCCATTCTGAAGGAGATCAACCCTGGGATTTCTTTGGAAGGAATGATGCTAAAGCTGAAACTCCAGTACTTTGGCCACCTCATGCGAAGAGTTGACTCATTGGAAAAGACTCTGATGCTGGAAGGGGCTGGGGGCAGGAGGAGAAGGGGATGACAGAGGATGAGATGGCTGGATGGCATCACTGACTCAATGAACGTGAGTCTCAGTGAACTCCGGGAGTTGGTGATGGACAGGGAGGCCTGGCGTGCTGTGATTCATGGGGTCGCAAAGAGTCGGACACGACTGAGCGACTGATCTGATCTGATCTGATCTGATGTCACAATTTCTCTAACCTCCCGCAAAACACCCCACATGGGTTTTGTTGCTGTTGTTCAGTTGCTCAGTCATGTCCGACTCTCTGCGACACCATGGACTGCAGCGCACCAGGCTTCCCTGTCCTTCACCATCTCCCAGAGTTTGCTCAAACTCATGTCCACTGAGTCTGTGATGCCATCTAACCATCTTACCCTCTGTCATCCCCTTCTTCTGCTTTCAATCTTTCCCAGCATCAGAGTCTTTTCCAATGAGTCAGCTCTCACTGGGTTTATGAATGAATAAATAAACAGACAGATGAAAAACTGCCCATGGTGGATATGAAATATAATTTATATTTTACATTTTTCTAGGCTTCTCAGAAAAGTTCTAATCCTGCTCAAAGAGTTACTTCCTGGAAGACATTCAGAAAAAGAGGCAGGAAGGGGAGTTGGAACTACAGACTTCCACTACAGATTAAAACTTCCCCTTGTAAGGACTCTCTGAATCACTCAGGTGTGGATTCTTATCCTGGAAATGATACCACACAGTACATGGGAGAGCTGGAGACTTTGAGGCCAATAACTCATGGGAAAGCAGTCTTTAGGCTTGAAAAATTTACATTCTACAAACTGTGATGACCTTGATATATGTGTGTGACACAGATTGGATTAGTGTTTCTTTTGCTCTTGTGATAAATTTATATCAAACATTAAAGCTACCTGACTTCCCTGTTCTTATATGTTAAGTATAACCTTGGAGATTTCACATTTCAGGCAGTGGCTTTATACCACAAATAGAAATAAGAATAAGGAAAGGAAAAATGAGAGGTAACCAAATAAATAATTTTCCTAATGATAATATTAATGGTAGTAGAGGTATTAATGCTGTTTGGAGAAGGAGCTTACATTTTTAAAGCATATACTATGTTATTCATTTGATTCATGGGGTTGCAAAGAGTCGGACACGACTGAGCGACTGATCTGATCTGAAGCATTTTATGTATATTATCATATTTAATTTACAAGACATCCCTATAAAGAATATTCTATTATTTCCCTACTCTGTAGATAAGCAAATAAATTTGAAGTATTAAGATACCACCAGCCAACAGACCACTGCATATGGCTAATAAGGACACACACTAAGATCTCTTTGCTTGAATATAAGGCCAACACATCAATGCTGATTGGGAATAATGGCCCTAGGTCCAAATCCTAATTATCTGGGGCATGTATGTAGCTCCATTTTTGGCAAATAATTCCTTCATTTGCTTTGTCTCCTTTGGATGCCTGCAGGCAAGTTAATGAAATACCATTTTATACTGACTTCCTTCCCAAAAATTGGCTCAGTCAGGATCTATGATATGCACTCCAAATTGGATGGATAACAGTATCATTTTATACAACAAGAACACTGGGTATGTTTACAAATAACTGCCTATTATCAACCAAGAAAATAGCATCTTATCTCCAAAAACCCACAGAAAACAGTTATATTCACTAGATATAAGTCCTTTACATTAACAAAAAGGCAACAGTTCTTTAAAAGTATCCTTAGATACATATTTTAAGTGACTGTCAAAATTCCTGGTATCTTGTAGCTTCAATGCTGCACTTAGGTTCTAAGTCATTGAATAAAAGTAGATATCAAATCATTATAATGAGATTTTTCTGATTTATTTCTTCAATAAAAACAAAGCCAAAAAGCTAATCAAAATACCAAAAACATTATCTTAGCTACAATACAAGAGGTGTCTGATATTTTTATATTTTCAAAAGCAATATAGTGCTTGCTTTTGGTTAACAGCAATTTCTGAAATCTTGAATGCTAATGCATTTTTCTAAGATTTTTGAAGAATCACTTTCATCACTTGTATTGGTGAGTTTCAAAGCACGGAAGAACAATTTTTAGTTTTCCCAAAGAAAACACAGTTACCATCATGCCAAATTATGACAATGAGTGGCTCTAATTTTCACTTTCTTTGAAGGACTTGAAGACCATAGATGGGTCTGAACTGGGATCTTCTCCAGGATAAAAGATTCTGCCCGTTTCAGTACTGGCATAGAGGTCTTTAGGAAGCTAGACTGTTTTCAGGGATCCTCAAAGGCATTGTTTTCAAATTAAAAACGTACCAAAGTGATATTTATGCAGTTTGTTATTTTTCTTTCTTTCGCATTTAAAAAAAAATTCTTAACATAAACCAAGAAATGTGATAATTGCTTTAAATAGCTCTTTTAATTTTTCTCTTTCACAAGGACTACATGATATAAAATAACTTGCTAAGAAAGAGTGCTGGATAAGGGCTTTATTATAAACTCTTTTCCTATGACTGTGTGTCCCCGCTTTTAGAGGTTAAGTCATTTCTTTCCTCATTATGGTTGCTTTCTAAATTGGACTTGTAATGCTTAGGGGTGTCTTATTTCCTTCTTGAACTTCATGCATCCTGACTGGGGACACTGCTCTGACCTGAAACCAAACTATTCCCAATTGTTCATTCATTTGTTAACATATATATCCATCACCAGGCATCCACTGACCATGATAACAGAGACATGCTGAGGTATATTGTTTCCAAACAGAACTAGCTGGGGTATCCAGCAGAGTGTAATGAACTTCCTTGGGCCATAAGGAAGTGTCTGATAGAAGCAAAGCCAAATCCCAACTAGCTAGGTCCAAATCACAGAAGCAGGTAGCCTGCCCTGTTTCAGGATAATGATAGTCTCAATGTGGTTCAGATATTCAGGAAGCAGTGGCGAAAAAACGAGGTGGCACACCGAGCCATCATGTGCAACAGTGATACAGACAAAACAAAGGGGCACAAGAAGCAGAAACGGTCCAAGAAACTTACCTGCAGAAAAGTGAGTGCTGGAAACCACGGAGCGTGTACAGCAGAACAGGAGCCGGACCGCAGGTACAAAGTGACCAGAGACGGTGAAACGAGTTCTGACGGACTCGGTCTACTCAGCTACTTGTTCAGGCCACACAGTCAAGTGTGATGCTCCTGATAAGAGGTAAAAATCTGTGAAAGGAATGAAATTTCAGAAATTTTGTTCAAGTCCAGAACAAAAGCTCTCACAGGACTCCTAAACAGAAAACAATAAATAAATATGTACATATTAATACATACAGGAAAACAAACTTTCCATATATATATATATGTAAATATATGTGTGTGTGTGTGTGTGTGTGTGTACTGAGGAGAATAAAACTAAATCCAAATTTAAAAAAATGTTCTTCTTCCAAAACTTCATGTACACATTTTTAAAATGACATCATAAGCAATTTTCTCATGCAATATTCTTTATGGAATCTTTCTTCATGACTGCAGATATATTCAATGGTTACACCATTAATACATTCATATTGATATGAGTATCTTAATACATAAGAATCTACTTATAAGAATAACTATGACAGTGTTTCTATTTTTAAAGAATCTAAAAACAAGGCATATACAGAATGGATCAACAAGGTCTTGCTAACACAGGGAGCTATATTCAATATCTTGTGATAAATCATAATGGAAAAGAATATGAAAAAGAATACATGTACGTATATATGTATAACTGAGTCACTTTGTTGTACAGAAGATATTAACACAATAATGTAAGCCAAATATACTTCAATAATTTTTTTAAAATAATCTATTTCTGAAGATAAACACTATATATGTTCATATTCATAAAAAACAAGTTTATATTTAAATTGTCACTTTTAACTAGCCTAAAATAAACATTTATCTTCAGTAGGGAGTGACAGAAAGGTTATTTGAGTGCACAGCTTGTTCAATTTGGTTCTACTTTCTAGCAACACTGACAATGGAAGGTTAATAAGCTCCCCTAGTGGTAGCCGGGGCATGCACACTGGAGAGGAGGAAGAATGAATTCTTATTTCCATCCAATCTGTGCTTCTTTTCACTCTAATGCAACATGCCAAGTGCTCCTATTATAGTAATTTACTATAATATATATGCTGAGATGACCCTGATGCTGAGCAAAGCAAGGGATGTGTCTATTTCTCAAATAATTGAAAAACAGACACTGCAACATTTTCTTTAGAAATGGACCATTAGATTGTCTACACAGAGTGGTGACTAGTGGAATACTTAAAGAACAATGCCACCTGTATTTATATATTTCTGGACAGGTACAGCTGATGGTATAAACTCATTTTATGGGACTGCTAAAACAGCTGCAGGAAAGAGATAAAGACATTTTATCATTTTAATTTGCTATCGCCTAAACATAATGGCAGTGTAACAAAACTGCCTGGGATTATTGCAAATAATCTGTCATCAGAATTGATGGTATTTACCAAAGCTGTTTCACTAGCAAACTTAAGTCTGTTCTTAGGTTTTAAAAATAAAAATCTACTTCACACCATATGAAAATGCCCTTGGTTCTACCTGTACTAATAAATAATAACAACATTAACTGCAACAAAACTGATTTGGGATAAAGAACATTATTCTGCTGAAAAACAAGTAATTATCCGGAAAGGTTTATCAAAAGAAAGTATATCCAGACTGTCTGACTTAATAGAATTACTACCTAAAGTCACATTTGTACCTAGGTTTTAAAAGCATCTTAATTCTTATTCACTGAACTGCAACTCTGTTTATGTAATTCTTTGCATTTGTTAAAAACCAACAATCTTGATCAACTCAATGACGAAACTGATTCCCAGAGCCTTACAATCAATTCCAGCCAAACTGTTTTGATGTTGAATTTTGTACTATACAAATACCATAAGGTCAGAGACAGACTAGCTGTCATGATGGCAACATAAAAATTAGGATAACTCCATCAGGGGTTTACACTGGGTATAGGGTGGGGAGGTTTTTGGTTTCTCTTTTCCATTAAGAGAAGAATCTTTGCTCACATAGACCTAAGGACCAAAGATACACCAGCCCTATTTTGTACCCATTTGAGTACCTGCAGCTCTCCTAGAATATTCCCCCCACTCTTCCATAGCTGAGATGCTTCTTCCTTGAAATACAAATAGCACTATTGTTTGTACAATTCAGTTAAACATAGGTCATATCTATTCTCACAGTCATAGAACTGAGAAAGGTTTGGGGCAGAAGGGCAACTGAAAATCACATTTTTGGGTATTATGTACCAGACACATCTCACGGAGAGAGTGCTAATGTTGGAGGAAAGCTGGGAATTGAGAACATTTTTCTCTGACTCCAAAACATCTCCATAATTATATCGTTGCTGTTTCTGTCAAATGTCTAGATAGGTTTGTAAGTAACCTGAAATCAGTGATAAGGTGTTACATATTTCTGTGCACCCAGGACCAGCCAGTCAATCATGCATATAAAATCATTCATTAGCGATTTGTAAACTGTAATTTACAACTAAATGTTGCTAAAAAGAAGACCCAAGTAGACATCTCTCCAAAGAAGACGTACAGATGGCCCACAGGCACATGAAAAGATGTTCAACAGAGTTAATTATGAGAGAAATGCAAGTCAAAAGTACAATGAGATATCGTCTCACACCAGTCAGAACAGCCATCAGCAAAAAGTCTACAAATAATGAATTCTGGAGAAAAAGGAACTCTCCTGCGCTACTACTGGGAGTTTAATTTGGGCAGCCACTAATAATGTAGTATTTGTTTTTGTAGAGCTTTGTATACGATATTATACATGTTTCAATGCCATTCTCCCAAATCATCCCACCCTCTCCCTCTCCCACAGAGTCCAAAAGACTGTTCTATACATCAGTGTCTCTTTTGCTGTCGCGCATACAGGGTTGTCGTTACCATCTTTCTAAATTCCATATATATGTGTTAGTATACTGTATTGGTGTTTTTCTTTCTGGCTTACTTCACTCTGTATAATAGGCTCCAGTTTCATCCACCTCATTAGAACTGATTCAAATGTATTCTTTTTAATGGCTGAGTAATACTCCATTGTGTATATGTACCATAGCTTTCTTATCCCTTCATCTGCTGATGGACATCTAGGTTGCTTCCATGTCCTGGCTATTATAAACAGTGCTGCGATGAACATTGGGGTACATGTGTCTCTTTCCCTTCTGGTTTCCTCAGTGTGTATGCCCAGCAGTGGGATTGCTGGGTCGTATGGCAGCTCTATTTCCAGTGTTTTAAGGCATCTCCACACTGTTCTCCATAGTGGCTGCACTAGTTTGCATTCCCACCAACAGCGTAAGAGGGTTCCCTTTTCTCCACACCCTCTCCAGCATTTATTGCTTGTAGACTTTTGGATCGCAGCCATTCTGACTGGCATGAAATGGTACCTCATTGTGGTTTTGATTTGCATTTCTCTGATAATGAGTGATGTTGAGCATGTTTTCATGTGTTTGTTAGCCATCTGTATGTCTTCTTTGGAGAAATGTCTATTTAGTTCTTTGGCCCATTTTTTGATTGGGTCTTTTATTTTTCTGGAATTGAGCTGTAGGAGTTGCTTGTATATTTTTGAGATTAGTTGATTGTCAGTTGCTTCATTTGTAGTCTCTAAAGTTACCTTTGCATTGTTCAAATAGTTTACTCATATCTCAGATCCAACTTTGAAGCAGTTTTTTCACATATACTGTTTTATATGAATTTTAATTTCTTTCCTGTGTTATTTGCTCAGTTGTGTCTGAGTTTTTGTGACCCAGTGGACTGTAGCTCACCACTTCCTTCAGAGGATCTTCCTGACACAAGGCTTGAACCCAGGTCTCCTGCATCAAAGGCAGATTCTTTACTGACTGAGCCACTCTTTTTTTGCTATATAATTTCTTCCGTAGTTTCCATAATAATCCCCTGAATGGCTGAACACAATCCAAGTTGACATCTTCTGTTGTTAGCCTGTTATTTGATTATGTAATGACATTATTTCATTCATATAATAAAGCTCCAATATTTTTTTCTTTTAAAATTATTTGAATTTTTCCTTAAGGATATGTTCTTACAAAATAATAATTATATCAAAGAATCAAAGAATATGATCATTTGCCTGGCTCCTGACATATTTTTCCAAGTATTTTGAAAAGAGTTGTGTTGATTTATTCTGACTCTAAAGAAGTTGAGCAGATCAGGTTCCCAGCCCCCCTCTCTTAATGCTCTACTAAAGAACAGAATCTTTGACTCCTGGTACATTCAGGACTGCATCTATCTATGGATAAATTCACAGGATACAAGAGCCTGAGAAGGCCTTCATGGCCACCATCACTTCCCCCTGTTTTGATGCTCATACCACCACTCTTGCAATAGGGTTTCAGTTCCATTACTGAAACTCTTCTCAGATGCAGGCAAGGAAAGTCTTAAGAGCCCTGACCTGCAGCGTACCCCCTTCCTAGTCCTCTGACTAACAGGCCTTTTCAGCCTGTGACTATTTACAACTCTAGAAGATACAGATGTCTCAGAAAAGAGGTTCTTGTCATTTTTAAGTCAATAAGTCATATCTAATTCTTTGCAACTCCATGAGCTGCAGCATGACAGGCTCCTCTGTCCTCCACTATCGTCTGGTATTTGCCCAAATTCATGTCCATTGAGTTGGTGATGCTATTTAAACATCTCATCCTCTATTGCTCCCTTCCCCTTTTGCCTTCAATCTTTCCCAGCAAAGAGTAATGGAAGACAAAATAAGTAAGTAAATACAATTTAAAACAGGTCTCCAAAATGTGATCCTTCACCCAATCCACCTGCTCTTATTTAATTTTTAAAGATCTCCAATAGTTGACTTAGGAGTTTGTCTAAGGTTTTAGCTGAAGTCAATGGGAGAGATAGAATGGAATGTACTTATTCCTTCTTTACTGTAAGATGAACCTATGAATAAGTTTTTAATTGGGGAAATGTGAAAATGGATTTATCTTTTGTGTCACTAACTGATTTCAAAGTTAGTGGGCTGGTAACAACATATATCTGGTTTTGAGTTGGTTTGATCCAGTGATTATAAAATTTAACACCAATTCATTTCTTGGATATGTGGTATACTAAAATTACACCAGCTTGACGATTAACTCTATGTTAAATAGTGCAAGGTAAGAAATATACAAGCAGTTCCCCCCCCCATCCCTACATGCGGGAGCCCCAGTCTGGGGTCAGTAAAATGTTTTCTGTGAAGGGTCAGAAAGTAATTTAGGATTTGTGGGACATTTAGTCTCTTTTGTAACTATTCAGCTCTGTTGTAATATACCAACAGTTGTAGGTAACACACAGATGAATGGGCATGGCTACATTAGGCAACAAGCTGTTGTTTGCCAACTCCTGGCTTAGAATATTGAACATCTTTGTGCCTTTTTATTGATCCACTATTAAAGCTGTCACAGAAAAATTCTTCATTAACACTTCATGAGGATTCAGCGAGTAAATTGTGTGTTTTGTTATTTTGAGGTAAGCAATGACTGGCATTAGAGTGGACCACTAGAGAAAGCAGGGTCCAGGTTGTGAGGTTTGCAGGAGCCAGTCACTAATTACTTCAACTTACATTTGGTTGATTATTTATGTGCATCCTTCCTGTTAATCATAAATTAGATGGTCTAAATTAAGATTGCTAACAAAGGTCTGTCTAGTCAAAGCTATGGTTTTTCTAGTAGTCATGTATGGATGTGAGAGTTTGACTATAAAGAAAGCTGAGCACCGAAGAAATGATGCTCTTGAACTGTGGTGTTGGAGAAGACTCTTGAGAGTCCCTTGGACTGCAAGGAGGTCCAACCAGTCCATCCTAAAGGAAATCAGTCCTGAGTGTTCATTGAAAGGACTGATACTGAAGCTGAAACTCCAATACTTTGGCCACTTGATGTGAAGAACTGATTCATTAGAAAAAACCCTGATGCTGGGAAAGATTGAAGGCAAAAGAAGAAGGGCAGCAACAGAGGATGAGATGGTTAGACAGCATCACCAACTCAACAGACATGAATTTGAGCAAACTCCAGGAGACAGTGAAGGAAACTGGCATGCTGCAGTCTGCTGCTGCTGCTAAGTCACTTCAGTCATGTCTGCCTCTGTGCGACCCCATAGACAGCAGCCCACCAGGCTCCCCCGTCCCTGGGATTCTCCAGGCAAGAACACTGGAGTGGGTTGCCATTTCCGTCTGCAATGCATGAAAGTGAAAAGTGAAAGTGAAGTCGCTCAGTTGTGTCCAACTCTTAGCGACCCCATGGACTGCAGCCCACCAGGCTCCTCCATCCATGGATTTTTCCAGGCAACAGTACTGGAGTCTATGGGATCACATAAAGTCAGACACTATTTAGTGAGTGAACAACAAATATTCCATTATGTATATATTACATCTTTATTCATTCATCCTTTGGTGAAGACTCAGTTTGCTTCCATATCTTGGTTATACAATAAATAGTGCTGCAATGAACATAGGGGTACATGCATCTTTTTAACTAGTGTTTTTGGGTTATTCAGATAAAACATAGAAGTGGAATAGCTGGACCATATGTTAGTTCTAGTTCTAGTTTCTTGAGGAAACTTCCTACTGTGTTTCACAGCACCTGTACCAACTTACAATAGTACACAAGTGTTCCCTTCTCTCTACATTCTCCCCAACACGTGTTTATCTTTTTGATAACAGCCATTCTGATAGGTATGATCAGTTTTGATTTGCAGTTTTGATTTAAATTTTCCAAATGATTAGTTTTGTTGAGCACCTTTTCATGTGCCTGTCGGTCACCGGTATCACTTCTCTGGAAAAATTTCTATTCAGGTCATCTGCCCATTTTAAATAGAGCTTCTCATCTTTTTCGGAGGTTGAGCTATATGAGGTATGTGTATGTTTTCAATATCAGTCCCCGATGGTTATATCATTTGCAAACATCTGCCATTCAGTAGGTTGCCTGCTCATTTTATTTATGGATTCCTTTTCCCTGAATAAGCTTTTGAGTTTTATGTAATTCCATTGGCTTAGTTTTGCTTGAGGAGACATCCAAAAAAATATTGCTAAGATCTATGCCAAAGAGGTTACTGCTTATGTTTTCTTCTAGGAGTTTTATGGTTTCAGAAACTATTACTATATGACAACTGTAACTAAAAAGTGATATAGGAAAATAACATTTAAGTTGGTTTGAATAGAGAGTTCCTGGATTTCAAGTCGAAGCATCATCTTACTAAAGACAGAATTTTCAGAGGTTAAAGTACTTATAAGGATTCAGTAAGAAATTATTTAAGCTCCCATTCTTAGTAGAGCATTTCAAACAAGAAACAAACTATATTTGGCCTTTTGACCATTAAAAATGAAAGTGTTAGTCACTCAGTCTTGTCCAACTCTTTGTGACCCCGAGGACTGTAGCCTACCAGGCTTCTCTTTCCATGGGCTTTCCCAGGCAAGAATACTGGAGCGGGTTGCCATTCCTTTCTCCAGGGAATCTTGCTGACCCAGGGATCAAACCCAGGTCTCCTGCATTGTGGACAGATTCTTTACCATGCTAGCCATATAAGCCTTTCTTCTTTCCGTATGGAAACCAACTCTAATATAGGAGTTGGAAATTATCTTCACAGAGTACTCATAATTTTAGTTGACCTAAGTTGAGGGGCTTCTTTATAAAGAAAAAAAGCGTTCTCAATTTTCCAAATTCACAATTCAAAATTATCTCGTTCTAATAACATGTTATATACCACGGGTCTACCACTCATAGTTCAGAAAACAGATATGACAGGACTACAAGAAATTATAAAACAAAACATAAATTTTGGAGTAAGACCTGAAAAAGATGAACTAAGCACTGTCATAAAGCAATATATATCTTACTATAAAAATATAAATGGCAATTCATGTTATCTAGGTGGCAATTCATGCCATAAACTAGGTCACCCCACAAACACTCAGTACAGTCCCCTTTGAATAATTACAATTCAAAAGAAAAGAACCCATTATAAACTTGTGCCAAGCACTTAATAGGGGATTAATAAGAAACCTAATTGCATGAAACATGAATGTAAAAATGTTCAAATACAGAGGAGAGGGCTCTGCGAAAGGCAAGATTTGACTTAAAGGTATGAGGCATGAGAGTACCTGAAAGAAAATAAAAGGATCAGAATACCTCCTGAAGTTATGGAGGAGCTGGGCCCACTGTTTTTTTCCCCAGGTTATAGTCATCCATTTTCTTGCCCCCAAAGTTATTTCAAATCATTATTTGCCACTCCTTAGAATAACAAAATCACGTATTCATTAAGCCTCACTTTCTTATAAAAGATCTAAGAATATAAATGTAAGCCACACTGACAAGCAGTTTACTGGCTATATAAAATTATAGAACACTGTAAGAGAATGGCAATTCAGTATTAAACTGATTTTTAAATGACTACAAAAGCAATTTTAATTACCATGAGTGAGAAATCATACCATGCTGTTAATAATAATGGTGATAATAATATTAATAAAAATCTCACTGCAGGATGAAATATTACTCTTTCATGCACCATACAGTCTTTTAGGACTTTTGACTTGCTCTGAGAACTTATTCATTTTTTAATTAATTTATTTTTTACTGGAGTATAGTCGATTTACAATGTTTTGTTAGTTTCGGGTGTACTGCACAGTGATTCAATGTGTATACATTCTTTTGTATATATGTATATATTCTTCTTCAGATTGTTTTCTCATGCAGGTTATTACAAGATATTGAGCATTGTTCCCTATGCTGTACCATAGGTCCTTGTTGCTTTTCTACTTTATATGTCACAGCATGTATATGTTACTCCCATATTCCTAATTTACTCCTGTCCCTCCTTTTCCCTTTGATAGCCAAGTTTGTTTTCTATGTCTGAGTCTGTTTCTGTTTTATAAATAAGTTCATTTGAATCATTTGTTCTTTCATAAGATTCTAGTTGTCATAATACAAATCATATCTTTTAAACTCATTCACCTTGTTATCACTTATGACATCCTCATTACAAGGATGAAATGGAGAAGATTCATTCACTATACCTGTTAACCTTTCCAAACGTCAAGGCATCCCTCACACTTGGCTAATCGGGACCCACTGAGAGGGAACCCTGCATAGATCACAGGCTTCAGGAATGAAGACCATACTGAATCCCTCCTCTCTAACTTCATTTAATATTATTTGAGTATCAGGACAGATTTTCACTTTGGCTGGAGCAAACCTCACAAAGAGCTTTCTTTACAACTCTGGCAGTGTCCTTTGGTTCCTTTCTCATAACATTTCGGGAAAATACCAATGCTCTTGAAACAATGTTGAGTGCTGGGAAATCTGCTATCATAAACTATTAGGGAAGAGTATATCCAATGAGTCTCCATGTTCATTTAAATGTTGGTGCATTAATTATTGGAAAATTTAACTCTGGTTTTAAGTTTTCTCATCTACAAAATGAGCATACTAATAATATCTATTTCATCGAGAATAGAATCTAAGAAGTATTAGAATAGGTTCAAAAACAGCTGAGGGAGTGATAAATTTGCCTTGGGGAATGTTGGATTGGGGGATATGGGGGGTGAATATGAAGAATGTTTGATTCTTTGTCTGGATATGGGGAATGTTTGCTTCTTTGTTTATTTCTGGGCCAGGAAACATAGGGTTTTACACAATAGAGAAGAGTAAATGCAATACAGAGAGAAACACAGCCTAATACATTAATACAGAGATAGAAAGGGCATGGCTAATTCACTGTGGAAGACATAGGGTTACAGGTCGTGATGCTTGAAAATTAATGTGGGGTACAATTTTGAAGTGTTTCATAGCCTTGCTAATGAGTTTGAAATTTGTGGTTTCCATGGAACCCATAAAATATTTTCCATGAGCAGACGGATATGACCATACAGAGTTTCGTAATGACCTACACAAAAGCACCACAGTTTTAGCAGAACAATGATGGAAACATGTCATTTGGCTCTGTTGAACTAAATCAGACCATACAAAAATCAATTCCAGATAGACTCTAAATCTAAATGTAAAGAGTAAATAAAATTTTTAGAGAAAAACATAAGATGTATTTGTGACCTTGGGTAGGCAAATATTTCTTACACAGGCACAAAAGAATGCTTATTATAAGGGGAAATTTTGAAAAATCAGGCTATTAAAATGAAAAACTATTATTCACCAAAAACACTGATTCATGTCAATGTATGGAGAAAACCACTACAATATTGTAAAGTAATTAGCCTCCAATTAAAATAAATAAATTTTTTAAAAAGTTATAGAAAAAAAATCTCCAATACTTATGTCTGAAAAAGTACATATATCCAGAAAATATAAAGAACTTTGCAAGTCAATAAAATGCAGACAACTCAATAGAAAGTAGGGTAAAAACAAGCACATAAACAATACAGAAATTATACTGGGAGAAACATATAATAAAAACCATGTACGTATGTTCACCAAAAGACATGTCCAAGGATGTTTATAGTATACATATCAACCAAATGTTCATCAAAAGGGTAAATTCTCATGCACACATATAATAGAATGCTACACAGCCATAAGAATAAACAACTGCATCCATGTATATAGCATGGGCACTTCTCACGAACATAACATGGAGTGTGAGAAGTGTGACACAAAGAGCACATTCTACTGGATTCCACTTCTGCAAAGCACAGAGAAGACTACCCTATGGTGTTGGAAGCCAACAAGGTAGTTATCCCTGGGGATTGGCAGGAGGACAGAGAGGAAGCAGGCTGAGGCTCCAAAGATGCTGGTGGTATTGTCTCTTGGTCTGCTGTTAGTTACATTTTGTGCTCACTTTGAAAAATTGAATTTAGGATTTTTGTCCTTTTCCATGTCTACTTGAATAACGATGACCAAAAAAGAAATCGGAGGAACTTCTACTTCCACCTTTATGACTAACTAAACTTTCTGAAAAAGCCTCCAATGCAAATGCTGATAGTGGATAAATTACAAAGATCATTTAGAAAAGCATAGCTGAGCTCACAAGAAAGCACTGGAAATATGCACAGAATAGATAAAAACAAGGAGGCAGCTGAAACCAGAGATGTAGTATTTTATCTCTGCTGTCTGTGCTGACCTGAAGGCATGCATTTCCTAGGAATCCAAAATTTGGTGATTAAATTATTTTCCAGGGTTATCTCTGTGTGGGACTTGACTCTTAAGGCTCCCTCCTGCTCACCTCTCCCTTTTCTTCTGTCTCTCTTTAATAGGACTTTGGGATAAAAAAAATAGTTAAAACCAAACTGATGAACGTAAAGAATTCTCTGTAAGAAGCATATGTGTGACTCTCAGTTGACTGCTTTCCTCACCCAAGTTTCCTCCAAATATACCAACAATGCCCTTGCTCTTCTCGTTTTCTGGCAGTGAATGGTTTGGACTCAGTGATATTCTGATTTATATTTAACCCATCAATTACATTCTTTCTAACTCCATTTAAGGTACCTGATGATTTTCTGTTTGAGAGACATCTTGTGTATGTCTAATTCTGAAAGATAAAAATATTAAAAAAGAGCTCTACACTGGAACTCAGGGGAAAAGGAAGCACCAGGCATGGTTCCAGTACTCCCACTAATTCTGGCATGCTACTGCTGCTACTGCTGCTGCTGCTAAGTCATGTCAGTTGTGTCCGACTCTGTGCGACCCCATAGATGGCAGTCCACCAGGCTCCCCCGTCCCTGGGATTCTCCAGGCAAGAACTGGAGTAGGTTGCCATTTCCCCCTTCAATGCATGAAAGTGAAAAGTGAAAGTGAAGTTGATTAGTTGTGTCCGACTCTTAGCAATCCCATGGACTGCAGCCTACCAGGCTCCTCCATCCATGGGATTTTCCAGGCAAGAGAACTGGAGTGAGTTGCCATTGCCTTCTCCAATTCTGGCATGACCTCAGGCTAGTTACCTGATCTGTTTCTGGCCTCAGTAACTTTATCTGTCAAATTCAATGAGTGGACTCTGATTTTCTAGACATTATGTTGGAGAAAGAGCATTAGCTTTGGAGTCAGGAACACTGAGAATCTGTGTCTGCTCTGGACCAGGTAAATAAATGAACATAAATATGCACTGAAACCCCAGGCAGCCCTTAAAGAGATGACATAGATCTGTATGCCTCATATGGAAAGAAGATGACATATTATTATGTAATAAAGAGCAGAGCAATATGAATGGTATTTTACTTACTAAATACATATTATGAATAATATATATCATATCATCATCAATAAATTCCTGCAAGGAGCTATATAAATCAAGTTTCTTCCATGGGTTTTAAAGAAGGAATTCAACCTTTCTGTGATTGAATAATTAACATGTGGATTATATGTATCATACATGTTATAAACTATAAATATAGTTAAAATTTTTTTCAATGGGCTGGCACAAAGTTGAAATTAAATAAAATTTAGTTTATTCTTCCAGAGCAAACAGTGTGCAAAGCTACTGATTTGGGGAGTTAAAAAAAAAAGCTAAGAGAAAAGGGGGAGCATGGGATGAATTGGGAGACTGAGACTGACATGTGTTAATACTTACTACTGATACTGTGTATAAAATAAAGGAGATCAGCCCTGGGATTTCTTTGGAAGGAATGATGCTGAAGCTGAAACTCCAGTACTTTGGCCACCTCATGCAAAGAGTTGACTCATTGGAAAAGACTCTGATGCTGGGAGGGATTGGGGGCAGGAGGAGAAGGGGACGACAGAGGATGAGATGGCTGGATGGCATCACTGACTCTATGGACGTCTGGGTGAACTCCGGGAGTTGGTGATGGACAGGGAGGCCTGGCGTGCTGTGATTCATGGGGTCGCAAAGAGCTGGACACGATTGAGTGACCAAACTGAACTGAATTGAACTGAATGAGAACCTGCTGCATAGTTCAGAGAACTCTGCTCAGTGCTCTACTGTCACCTAGATGGGTTGGAAATACAGAAAAGAGGGGATATATGTGTACATATAGGTGATTCACTTTGCCATATAGTAGAAAGTAATATAACATTGTAAAGCAACTATCAGTTCAGTTCAGTCACTCAGTCATGTCTGACTCTTTGCGACCCCATAAATCACAGCACACCAGGCCTCCCCGTACATCACCAACTCCCAGAGTCTACCCAAACTCATGTACATCAAGTCAGTGATGCCATCCAGCCATCTGATACTCTGTCGTCCCCTTCTCCTCCTGCCCCCAATCCCTCCCAGCATCAGGGTCTTTTCCAATGAGTCAATTCTTCGCATGAGGTGGTCAAATATTGGAGTTTCAGCTTCAGCATCAGTCCTTCCAATGAACACCCAGGACTGGTCTCCTTCAGAATGGACTGGTTGGATCTCCCTGCAGCCCAAGGGACTCTCAGGAATCTTCTCCAGCACCACAGTTCAAAAGCATCAATTATTCAGCACTCAGCTTTCTTCATAGTCCAACTCTCACATCCATACATGACCACTGGAAAAACCATAGCCTTGACTAGATGGACCTTTGTTGGCAAAGTAATGTCTCTGCTTTTCAATATGCTATCTAGGTTGGTCATAACTTTCCTTCCAAGGAATAAGCGTCTTTTAATTCCATGGCTGCAGTCACCATCTGCAGTGATTTTGGAGCCCCACAAAATAAAGTTTGACACTTTTTCCACTATTTCCCCATGAAGTGATGGGACCAGATGCCATGATCTTAGTTTTCTGAATATTGAGCTTTAAGCCAACTTTTTCACTTTCCTCTTTCACTTTCATCAAGAGGCTTTTTAGTTCCTCTTCACTTTCTGCCATAAGGTTGGTGTCATCTGCATATCTGAGGTTATTGATATTTCTCCCGGCAATCTTAATTCCAGCTTGTGCTTCCTCCAGCCCAGCGTTTCTCATGATGTACTCTGCATATAAGTTAAA
>NW_011494695.1:1499281-1499913 GCF_000754665.1 Bison bison bison | reverse complement strand
ACAATATACAGCCTTGACGTACTCCTTTTCCTATTTGGAACCAGTCTGTTGTTCCATGTCTAGTTCTAACTATTGCTTCCTGACCTGCATATAGGTTTCTCAAGAGGCAGGTCAGGTGGTCTGGTATTCCCATTTCTTTCAGAATTTTCCACAGTTTATTGTGATCCACACAAAGGCTTTGGGATAGTTAATAAACAAGACTAGGAGCTGACTGTGGCTCAGACCATGAACTCCTTATTGCCAAATTCAGACTTAAATTGAAGAAAGTAGGGAAAACCACTAGACCATTCAGGTATGACCTAAATCAAATACCTTATGATTATACAGTGGAAATGAGAAATAGATTTAAGGGACTAGATCTGATAGACAGAGTGCCTGATGAACTATGGACAGAGGTTCATGACATTGTACAGGAGACAGGGATCAAGACCATCCCCAAGAAAAATAAATGCAAAAAAGCAAAATGGCTGTCTGAGGAGGCCTTACAAATAGCTATGAAAAGAAGAGAATCGAAAAGCAAAGGAGAAAAGGAAAGATATAAGCATCTGAATGCAGAGTTCCAAAGAATAGCAAGGAGAGATAAGAAAGCCTTCCTCAGCGATCAATGCAAAGAAATAGAGAAAAACAAAGCA
>NW_011494695.1:1492174-1499181 GCF_000754665.1 Bison bison bison | reverse complement strand
TAATTAAAAAAATAAAAGCCAAGAATGAAAATACTTGAAATTAGTAGATTGTCTGACAGTATTGTAGTAATTTCTCAAAAAGTCAAATGCATTTTACACTGAGACCTATTTCTTGAGGGTTGGGTGGAGCTTTGATGTGCAATCAAGCTTGATTAAGTAGAGTTTGAAAACGGACAGAGGAAAAGGGTAAAGGATTTAGCCAAATCCTTCTTTTCTTTGGAAAAGAAGACCAAGACAGATTAGGTGATGAACGGGCTAGAGACAGAGCAGGATGAAGCAGAAGGTTGTTACGGCCTCTTCTGGAGATGATAGAGACAGACAAGCAAGCGTCCTGGGTGGAAGGATACAGAAGCTGCAGAAAGGAACTGTGAATTTCTAATAGAGGCTCGCTAAGTGATTACAGTGATGATAGGGAAGCAACAGCATTATGTAACCTAGTGTAAGGTTTTTAATCTAATTTTAAATTCAATTTAGGGTATAAAACCTAAAATTTTATACCTGCTGGGTATAAAACCATAAGGTGTACCAGAGAGAGAAAATTCTCAAATATGAGTTCTACTGACCGCTGAGAAGCTATTTAATAGAACCCTACAGTCCATTCTGAAGGAGATCAGCCCTGGGATTTCTTTGGAAGGAATGATGCTAAAGCTGAAACTCCAGTACTTTGGCCACCTCATGCGAAGAGTTGACTCATTGGAAAAGACTCTGATGCTGGGAGGGACTGGGGGAAGGAGGAGAAGGGGACGACAGAGGATGAGATGGCTGGATGGCATCACTGACTCGATGGACGTGAGTCTGAGTGAACTCTGGGAGTTGGTGGTGGACAGGGAGGCCTGGCGTGCTGCAATTCATGGGGTCGCAAAGAGCTGGACACGATTGAGTGACTGAACTGAACTGAACTGAACTGAACTATAAAAATAGGCAGTCAATTTTTCTGACTCTGAGACTGAATCAGATAACACCCTGTGCTCTGAGGGACAAAACTGTAAGATGAGCGTTATTTCTCTTAAACATCCCCTTTGCCAAGAGCTCACAAATAGCAGGTTGTCTTATTGAAGGACTCATGTGTCAATGATGCTTCTACTCTGTCTTTTGGCCTTTCATAAAACCAGTCATTTTAACTCTTTTAAAACAATGGTCTTCTTTTCTCAGATATATTAGTTCTCTAATATCCATCAGATTGTCTTTAATTCCTATGATTTTTTTTTTCTTTTTCTTCAACCCTGGTTGTTGTAGAGAAATATGGAGAACCTTTTCATGATGTTCGAGTAAGGAAGGCCTTCCTTAGTATGACAGGAAACTAACTAACCACAAAAAGATGAAATATGGCAAATACAAACGGTGACAAACCCCACACCATAACTAACTCAAAAACCTTCTATCAGTCAAAAAAAGTTTTTTAAAACAATCATCATTTCAGGAAAATCTGAATATCTTTAGAAATGGCAAAAGTCCTTACCAAAAAAAAAGATAGACAAAGGAATGCCTCAGCAAGTGAGATTAAGAACAAGGCTGAAAGTCTCAGAAACAAAGTCATCAGAATATGTGAAAATTCTCTAAGAATTTAACTGAGATTCAAATTAGGGTGGTAAATAATTTTTTAATAATGTGAGAATTAAAAGTCTGAGAGTCTACATTTTTAAGCACAGTTAAAGGGCAATTGGTTAACACTATGTATCAAAAAGATGCAAATTATTTTAATCAGAATTAAACCTTTGATATCCTCAAGTCTAACAAGGAGCAAATATGGCTGTCAGCATCAAATCTGCATGAGGAGGTAACACATTTACTGTAACCTGAAGAAGGAACAGACTGAACCAAGCAAAGACCAGTTGGTGCATAAACAGTCCATGCTCAAAAATCTCACATTTCTCTAATTTTCCAGCCTCCTTTGCAGTTCAGTTGGTGCATTGTGACTGAGTTCTAGAATATGACACATGAGCATAAATGATATATGCTATTCTGAAGATTTATCTTGAAAAACCCATTCAATTTTTCATTTTCTTTTTTTTTATTAATTAATTTTATTTTATTTTTAAACTTTACAGTATTGTATTAGTTCTGCCAAACATCAAAATGAATCCGCCACAGGTACACCTGTGCTCCCCATCCTGAACCCTCCTCCCTCCTCCCTTCCCACACCCTCCCCCTGGGTCGTCCCAGCGCACCAGCCCCAAGCATCCAGCATCATGCATCGAACCTGGACGACTGGCAACTCGTTCCATACATGATACTATACATGTTTCAATGCCATTCTCCCAAATCTCCCCACCCTCTCCCTCTCCCACAGAGTCCACAAGACTGATCTATACATCAGTGTCTCCTTTGCTGTCTCGTACACAGGGTTATTGTTACCATCTTTCTAAATTCCATATATATGCGTTAGTATACTGTATTGGTGCTTTTCTTTCTGGCCTACTTCACTCGGTATAATAGGTTCCAGTTTCATCCATCTCATTAGAACAGATTCAAATGTATTCTTTTTAATGGCTGAGTAATACTCCATTGTGTATATGTACCACAGCTTTCTTATCCATTCATCTGCTGATGGGCATGACGTGTTGGTGAGAAAAAAATTAAAGGAGTTTGGATCTTCGAACTCGGGGGACAGCCCCTAAGTGAAGTCACCTGATCTATATTGAGGAACCACCACCAAGAATAAACATTTATTCTGTTGAGGCATTGAGATTTCAAGACTTATTTGAAACATTATAGGATGACCTAGAACAATGCTTCTGAAATTTTGGAGGGCATAAAATTTCTCTGAAGATCTTGTTAAAACATAGATTTCTGGGTGACTTCCACAGAGATTCTGAAAAGCAAGAAAAGATATTTTGTATTTCTAAAAACCTTCTAGTTTTTGTTGATGCTGCTTGTCCAAAAAATACATTGATCTAAATATCCTCAATGGAATTCTAGGAGTAGAATTAGATAATAAAGTCAGTGTGGAAGATGTGATTTCCTGAGATAGAAAGGAGCCTCAACCTTACATGTACAAGGATCTGAAGGTAGATGAGTGTGGAAGAATTATAATAGGTAAAGATTATGAATCAAGAATGATACTGAAAGTTTGACCTAGGAACCTTGAGATCAAATGGGAAGCAAGTCAGAATTTTCAGAGCAAGCTTGTGACACTTCTAATTGACCCCTCAACATTTTAAGGTATTGATAAGGTACAAGATTTAATCACAAATAGAATACACGTGAATGCCAACATACCCATTTCATACAGGTCTCCAGGACAAATCAAATACATTCTGAAAAACCTGAAAAACCAAACATTTTCTATCAGGTGTGAAAGTTTTAATGTGAATGGGCATTTTGTCACAGAGTCCTTCTGTATGAACAATGCTACTCTGGTTTATGAATTATGGCTGGGAAACGAGGCAGGGGAGAGTGGCATTAGCTTGGAGTCACCAGAGACCTCATATAGGAGCAGTGATGTATTCACTGATGATGAAGATCCCAGTGGGTAGAAGATTAATACCCGAAGTACTGTTTCTCAATGCCAGGTGCTCACTAGAATCCTATGGGGAGTTTTCAAAATTACTTTGTCTGGACCACTCCTAGAGATTCTAATTCTGGGTTAAGAGCATCCAATAGGTCTTGCCATACCTTAAAAAACATTCAGTCACTTTTCATAAATATCTAAATTCGTTTAGTCATTAAAATGTTCATCCTGGTTCCTAAAATCTTAATGCTAATTTAAAGAGTCAGTGTCCTGAAGCACTTACTTGCCTCTCCTCCCCAGCACAGGTTAGGATAGAGTAGTAGCAGCTTAGAGAGGAGAGAGATTGGGCAGGCGAAAGGAGAATGTGTTTGTACTTTCACCTTTCTGTTTCTTTTTTTCCCTTTCTGCTTCTCTGGACATGACTCACTTCTGTGTGGCATGTGGGTGGGGATGGGCTCTTCAAAAAGCCTTATGAGATTATCTTTTGCTAGGGGCTGAATTGTGTCCCCTGAAAATTCACATACTGAAGTCATAACACTCAGTACCTCAGAAAGTGACTACCTTTACAGATAGTGTCTTTAAAGAGGTGTTTAAGGTGACTTCCCTGGTGGTCCAGTGGTTAAGAGTCTGAGCTTCCAATGCCTGGGGCATGGGTTCAATCCCTGGTAGAGGGACTAAGATCCCACATGCCAAAGGGCATGGCAAAATAATAATAATAGTAATGAAGTGGTAATGAAGTTAAAACGCATGAGTTGGCCCTAATCTGATATGACTTCTGTCCTTATAAGAGGAAGAGATTAGGAGACAGACAACACAATGACCAAGGGCAACCATAAGATGACCCAACCAGAACACACCCAGCTACAAACCCAGGTGAGAGGCCTCAGAAGAAACAACATTGCCAACACCTTGATCTTAAACTTCTATTCTCTGAAACTGTGAGAAAATAAATTCCTGTTGTTGAAGCCACCCAGTCTGTGTCTTTTTCCTTATGAAACACGAGCAAACTAATATACCTTCTGTATGGGCACTCTATCTTCTCGGAAGCAGTCCCTTTATGCCTCCTAGCCTTCACTCAATGTGGACTATCTAGATGTGCCCTGTTGCTCAAAAATCATTGATACCTTGGGGAAAATTTAAAGATATTTACTCCATGGAAGAAAAGCTATGACAAACCTAGACAGTATATTGAAAAGCAGAGACAATACTTTGCTGACAAAGTCCAACTAGTCAAAGCTATGGTTTTTCCAGTAGTCACATATGGATGTGAGAGTTGGACCATAAAGAAGGCTGAACACCAAAGAACTGATGCTTTCAAACTGGGGTGTTGGCGACAACTCTAGGAACTCAAGAGTTCCTAGGACTGCAAGGAAAGCAAACCAGTCAATCCTAAAGGAAATCAACCATGAATACTCATTGGAAGGACCGATGCTGAATTTCTAATACTTTGGCTACCTGATGTGAAGAGCTGACTCATTGGAAAAGACCCTGATGCTGGGAAAAACAGAAGGCAAGAGGAGAAGGGGATGACAGAGGACAAGATGGTTGGATGGCATCACTGACTCAATGGACATGGGTTTGAGCAAGCTCCAGGAGATGATGCAGGACAGAGAAGCCTAGCATGCTGCAGTTCACGGGGTCATAAATAGTTGAACATGACTGAGCAACCGAACAACAACAATCCTGAAGAAGGGCTGACAAAATTATTCTTGACACTTCATTGTCAAAAAACTCCATTCAGCCCATAGAGAATCTGCAATTCAGAAAAAAATAAAAGAATGCACCACCACCACTCATCTCTGCCTCTCCTCACTCAGCATTTATTCCTTTTCCAATGATCCTGGGGAATTAAGGACTCTAGAGCAGGGGCTCAGCGATGCTAAGTCAGTGAACAGAGAGAATGGTGTCGACCTCCCCAAATTTTATGTGCTCTTCTCTAAGGGGTACCTTACCTCACTCCTGGTAAGAAGGAATCATATCTTCTTATAAATTTTCTTCTCTTTTATGAAAGAGAGTTCCTACATAGCTCGCCCTCAATTCCAAACCCTGACGTGACCTCAGGGTTCAACATGGGTGAATCTTAAAAACTATAATCTCGAGTAGGTACACAAAAGGATACATACACTATATGGTTTCATTTACATAAATATCTTAAAACAAGTAAAACAAATAGATGGAATACAGTCAAAACAGCAGTTAACTTGGAGGGATTACTGACTAGAAGAGAAAAAGACAAACGTTTTTCTTGTTCTATGCAACATTTTTATAATTTGATCTTTGTAGTAGTTGATGATTAGAAGAGGGTAAGAAGGTGATACTGGGTAACTCAATTAAAGTCTGGATCAAGATGCACCAAACTTAAGTATTAATAAAAGTGTAATAAATAAGTTGATTATAAAATTTGCTTAGAAGTTAGTTTTCCTGAGCACTCAAGAAATTTTATTAGTACTTAAAATGTCATAATAAACTATTAATTAATTTCTTTAATTCAACTGATAGTTGCATTAGCACTAACAGGCTCCACATAAGGAACAAGGAAGGAAGAAAGAATTGTTAACTGTGAGATCTTCAGTAAATCACTTTTATAATATGAGTCACTTACAAATTGCATAAGTTGTTTCTACAAGTGCTATACTTGTCAATGCTCATTAAGGACAGTGACCTGAGATGCTTTTGTGTAAATCACAGCTTAAATTCTAGTCATGTTCCTGATTTTACTTAAATAAGTTATCACTTTATGTATAATAATCCTTTTTTCCCACATTTTTGTACCAATCTTAATTCATTCCCAGGCATTCTTAAAGCACTGAAAGATGAGACTGCCATATTTCTTGAATGGTCTAATCCTGTAGTGAGAAAACATTTCAATAATAGAACTAAATGTGTAGGAAGCATGAGGGATTTATAAATTTGATCATGTAAAGTAAACTTTAAAATTTGATGAAGTTCAACCACAAAATAAGTAAATAAACAAAAAATTCTACCATTAACAATATCAGAAGATCATCTGTAACTAATTTCAGAGACATACATTTAGCAAGGAAAGGAAAAGGCAACCTCGTTCAGTATTCTTGCCTGGGAAATCCCAGGGACAGAGAAGCCTGGTGGGCTATAGTCCATGGGGGTTGCAAACAGCTGGACATGAGTGAGCAACTGAACAACAACAACATTCAATACAACTTTCAACCCAGTAGAAAATTGGGTAAAAGTATGAGGTTAACTCATATGAGAATGAATATAAATGCTCAGTAAGACTATAAAATTCTCAACATTCTTAATCATTAAAGAATTCAATAGCTACTTTTTCAACTTTTAAGTCTGGTTAAAGCTTAATAAAATCATAAAATTCAGTATCAGAGGGCATGTAAACTGGTATTTTTTTTTTAAGAGAAATTTTTATATACCTGCAAGGTCAGTTTTCATTCCAATCCCAAAGAAAGGCAATGCCAAAGAATGCTCAAACTACCGCCCAATTGCACTCATCTCACACGCTAATAAAGGAATGCTCAAAATTCTCCAAGCCAGGCTTCAGCAATATGTGAACCGTGAACTTCCT
>NW_011494695.1:1491693-1491855 GCF_000754665.1 Bison bison bison | reverse complement strand
AACAACAGACTGGTTCCAAATAGGAAAAGGAACATGTCAAGGCTGTATATTGTCACCCTGTTTATTTAACTTATATGCAGAGTACATCATGAGAAATGCTGGACTGGAAGAAACACAAGCTGGAATCCAGATTGCCAGGAGAAATATCAATAACCTCAGAAA
>NW_011494695.1:1489272-1491593 GCF_000754665.1 Bison bison bison | reverse complement strand
TGTCACCCTGTTTATTTAACTTATATGCAGAGTACATCATGAGAAATGCTGGACTGGAAGAAACACAAGCTGGAATCCAGATTGCCAGGAGAAATATCAATAACCTCAGAAATGCAGATGACACCACCCTTATGGCAGAAAGTGAAGAGGAACTCAAAAGCCTCTTGATGAAAGTGCAAGTGGAGAGTGAAAAAGTAGGCTTAAAGCTCAACATTCAGAAAACAAAGATCATGGCATCCGGTCCCATCACTTCATGGCAAATAGATGGGGAAACAGTGGAAACAGTGTCAGACTTTATTTTGGGGGGTTCCAAAATCACTGCAGATGGTGACTGCAGCCATGAAATTAAAAGACGCTTATTCCTTGGAAGGAAAGTTATGACCAACCTAGATAGCATATTCAAAAGCAGAGACATTACTTTGCCAACAAAGGTTCGTCTAGTCAAGGCTATGGTTTTTCCAGTGGTCATGTATGGATGTGAGAGTTGGACTATAAAGAAGGCTGAGCGCTGGAGAATTGATGCATTTGAACTGTAGTGTTGGAGAAGACTCTTGAGAGTCCCTTGGACTGCAAGGAGATCCAACCAGTCCATTCTGAAGGAGATCAGCCCTGGGATTTCTTTGGAAGGAATGATACTAAAGCTGAAATTCCAGTACCTTGGCCGCCTCATGCGAAGAATTGACTCATTGGAAAAGACTCTGATGCTGGGAGGGATTGGGGGCAAGAGGAGAAGGGGATGACAGAGGATGAGATGGCTGGATGGCATCACTGACTCGATGAACGTGAGTCTGAGTGAACTCCGGGAGTTGGTGATGGACAGGGAGGCCTGGCGTGCTGCAATTCATGTGGTCGCAAACAGTCAGACACAACTGAGCGACTGATCTGATCTGAAAAACTTTTGCTTGCTTTCAATCATCGATTTCAATTTTAAGTGCTTTCTGGGTTTCAGAATTACAGATAAGATACCTTAGACCTATGTTAGAAAAACATCTGGAAACTAAACAAATGTTCATAAAATAATTATCTTAAATTATGATCCATTTTAACATGTATACTAAGCACTATTTTTTAAAAATAAGATAATCAGTGTTTATAAATGTCCAAGATATACAGTAAAATAAAACCAACAAGTTTTAAGGTTAAAGCAGTATTCATTTTATTTTTTCATATGGTAGGATTTCTGGTAATATTTCTTCTACCTTTAGAGGAATAATTGGAATTCAAGACCTAAAGTCTACTGAGAGGACACATACAGATTTTATATGTTTTCCAGAGTCTTTTCCTGGAGTCTTAACTCCTTCTCGCAATACATATCATCTATTCTACCTAAAGGCAATAAAACATTAGAATGGATCAAGATGAACTGGAATGACCAGAGATGAGTGACAGCAGGGACAATGAGGGATCCAGGACACATCTCCATGAAGGCAGAAAGAGTCAGGTGTGAAGAATAAATGTAAACTTAGTTACATCTGAAAACTGAATTTTCATGTTTTTTTTTTGGGGTAAGTTTACATTGATTTTTTTAAATTACATGGACTATATTTTTTTGCTTATTTGTATATCTAGTAATTTTGGATTGGATGCCTAATTTAGTGAATTTTACTTTGTTGGGTGCTAGATACTTTTTTTATTCCTATAAATACTCTTGAGCTTTATTCTGAAATGTGGTTGTCACTTGAAAGACAGTTTATTTGGGGTCTTGCTTTTAAGACTTGTTAAATGAGACTAGAGCAGTTCTCAGACTAGGGTTAATTACTCCCATTGATGACAAAGATCCATCTGTTCCTGTATTGAGTGCCCCCTGAGTATATTCAGTTCAGTTCAGTCAGTCACTCAGTCATGTCCGATTCTTTGCGACCCCGTGAATTTCAGCACACCACGCCTCCCTGTCCATCACCAATTCCCAGAGTTCACTCAAACTCACATCCATTGAGTCAGTGATGCCATCCAACCATTTCATCCTCTGTTGTCCCCTTCTCCTCCTGCCCCCAATCCCTCCCATCATCAGAGCCTTTTCCAATGAGTCAACTCTTTGCATGAGGTGGCCAAAGTACTGGAGCTTCAGCTTTAGCATCATTCCTTCCAAAGAACACCCAGGACTGGTCTCCTTTAGAGTGGACTGGTTGGATCTCCTTGCAGTCCAAGGGACGCTCAAGAGTCTTCTCCAATACTACAGTTCAAAAGTATCAATTCTTTGGTGCTCAGCTTTCTTCACAGTCCAACTCTCACATCTATACATGACCACTGGAAAAACCATAGCCTTAACTAGATGGACCTTTGTTGACAAAGTAATGTGTCTGCTTTTGAATATGCTATCT
>NW_011494695.1:1479270-1489172 GCF_000754665.1 Bison bison bison | reverse complement strand
ATAGCCTTAACTAGATGGACCTTTGTTGACAAAGTAATGTGTCTGCTTTTGAATATGCTATCTAGGTTGGTCATAACTTTCCTTCCAAGGAATAAGCGTCTTTTAATTTCATGGCTGCCATCACCATCTGCAGTGATTTTGGAGCCCCCCAAAAATAAAGTCTGACACTGTTTCTACTGTTTCCCCATCTATTTCCCATGAAGTAATGGGACCAGATGCCATGATCTTAGTTTTCTGAATGTTGAGCTTTAAGCCTACTTTTTCACTTTCCTCTTTCACTTTCATCAACAGGCTTTTTAGTTCCTCTTCGCTTTCTGCCATAAAGGTGGTGTCATCTGCATATCTGAGGTTATTGATATTTCTCCTGGCAATCTTGATTCCAGCTTGTGCTTCTTCCAGCCCAGCGTTTCTCATGATGTACTCTGCATAGACGTTAAATAAGCAGGGTGACAATACACAACCTTGACATACTCCTTTTCCTATTTGGAACCAGTCTGTTGTTCCATGTCCAGTTCTCACTGTTGCTTCCTGACGTGCATATAGGTTTTTCAAGAGGCAGGTCAGGTGGTCTGGTATTCCCATCTCTTTCAGAATTTTCCACAGTTTATTATGATCCACACAGTCAAAGGCTTTGGCATAGTCAAAGTAACTGTGATTTTGCATTGTTGAAATTTGTCATTTGTTATTAGAATACATTCTAAATAAATGTTGTTATATCATTTTAATGCACATTTCTCACTTTATGATTTTGCTAATAATTTATTACTTGCTGTGTATTTTATATTTATTTTAGACTAGGGAAATTACGTTAGACAAGAAGCAAATTCAAGCGACTTTCTAATTTGAGTTCAAGATGAGTCATAAAGCAGTGCAGACAACTCACAACATCAACAATACATTGGACCCAGGAATGGCTAGTGAACGTACAATGCAGTGGTGATTCAAGAAGTTTTGCAAACGAGACAAAAACCTTGAAGACAAGGAGCATAATGGTTGGCCATCAGAACTGACAACAACCGAGAGCAACCATCAAAGCCGATCCTCCTACAACTACAGAAGAGGTTGCCAAAAAACTCAGTGTTGACCATTCTACAGCAGTTCAGCAATTAAAGCAAATTGGAAAGATGAAAAAGCTTGATAAGTGGGTGCCTCATGAGTCGACTGGAAATTTTTAAAAAATTGTTTTGAAGCGTTGTCTTCTCTTATTTTGTGCAATAAGGAAGAACCATTTCTTGATCAGACTATGATGTGTGATGAAAAATGGATTTTATAGAACAACCAAGCATGACCAGCTCAGTGATTTGACTGAGAAGAAGCTCCAAAGCATTTGCCAAAACCAAACTTGCACCAAAAAAGGGTCATGGTCACTGTTTGGTGATTTGATCCACTACAGCTTTCTGAATCCCAGTGAAACAATTACATCTGAGAAGTACGCTCAGCAAATCAACGAGATGAGCTGGAAGCTGCAATGCCCGCAGCCAGCATTCATCAACGGAAAGGGCCCGATTACTCTCTCCAACAGTGCCCGACCACACAGCGCATAACCAAGGCATCAAAAGTTTAACAAACCGGGCTTCAAAAGTTTGCTTCATCTGCCATATTCACCTGACCTCTCATCAACCGACTACCACTTCTTCAAGCATCTCAACAATTTTTTGCAGAGAAAACATTTCCACAACCAGCAAGAGGCAGAAAATGCTTTCCAAGAGTTCATTGAATCCTAAAACACAGACTTTTATACTACAAGAATTAGCAAACTTATTTCTTGTTGGCAAAACTATGTTAATTTTAATGGTTCCTATTTTGATTTATTAAGATGTGTTTGAGCCAGTTATAATGATTTAAAATTCATGGTCTGAAACCATAATTACATTTGCACCAATCTGATACATTTTCAAGACTGACAGGAATAGACACTATTCCTGGTGCTGTGTGTCAGAAATTGTTTCCTCTAACTCTGTGGAATGGATCTTTCCTGGCCTTGGATATTCCTCACGTGAACTTAACAGTTCTGAAGAGAAAACAAGAATTGATAACCTAGAATTATGTGATAAGCAAAAATATCTGTGAAAAACAAAGGTGAAATACTTTTTCGTAAATACAAAAGCTGAAAGGACTCATCAGCAAAGACTCTCACAAAAGAAATGAAGAGCATCAGAAAGGGCAACTACAAATACAAATATATAAAAAGTTTCTCATTTTAAAAAGCTAATTAAAATATAACTGTTTTAAAAAAAAATTAACAATGTAACATGACATTTTAACCTATATAAATGTAATGAATCTACAACAGCAGGAAGATTGGGAGGAGAGAAGTGGAAGTTTACTATCGCAGAGTTCCATGACTACATGTAGAGTGTCATAATATCAGCTGCAAATAGATGCATATAGTTTACAAGTATGTAAACAATAAACCTTAAAGCAGTCACATAGAAAATAGAGCTGTAGATAATAAGCCAAAAAAGGAGATAAAGTCATTAAAGTATTTGATTCATGTGGCTCAGCTGGTAAAGAATCTGCCTGCAATGCGGGAGACCTGCCTGGGTTGGGAAGATCCCCTGGAGAAGGGAAAGGCTACCCACTCCAGTATTCTGGCCTGGAGAATTCCATGGACTCTATAGTCTATGGGGTCGCAAAAAGCTGGACACGATTAAGCGACTTTCACTTTCACTTTTTCACTTTCAAAGAAGGCAGAAAATATGAAGGATGAAAATAAGAAGAACTGGAGCAAATAAAAACTAGCTATAGCACAGATTTAAAGCAAATCATGTTAATTGTTACATTAAATTTGGCCTAAATACCCCAATTAAAAAATAGAGGTTGTCAGATTAATTAAAAAGTAGGGTGCAAATATATGCAACCTACAGGAAAAGAACTTTAAATACAAGGTTCAAATGGATTAAATAATAAAAATGTATACCATCCTCACACTAATGGAGAGAAATATGGAATGGATATATTAACATCAGAAAACATATTTCAGAGTAATAAATATTATCAAGGACTTTTTAAAAGGTAATGGCACCCCACTCCAGTACTCTTGCCTGGAAAATCCCATGGACGGAGGAGCCTGGCAGGCTGCAGTCCATGGGGTCGCTAAGAGTCGGACACGACTGAGCGACTTCACTTTCACTTTTCACTTTCATGCATTGGAGAAGGAAATGGCAACCCACTCCAGTGTTCTTGCCTGGAGAATCCCAGGGACAGGGGAGCCTGGTGGGCTGCCGTCTATGGGGTCGCACAGAGTCGGACACGACTGAAGTGACTTAGCAGCAGCAATTTTATAATGTAAGTTGGTAATTTTATTAAGAGAACATAGCAATACTATTTATGTACTCAATAACTGAACCTCAAAATACACAACAGAATTCCCCAGGGAAACAGCAAATCCACAATTATAATTAGAGATTTGTACCACTAATTAGCAGAAAAATAGATACAAGATCAGTAAAGGCAGAAATTTAAATAATACAACTAGTCAACATGATCCAACTATTATTTACACAACATTAGGTACACAAGAAACCTGTAACAATTTAGACTATATTTTGGACCATAAAACAAGTTTCAACAAATCTTTGAAGAATCTACCTGCAATGTGGGAGACCTGGGTTCGATCCCTGGATTGGGAACATCCCCTGGAGAAGGGAAAGGCTACCCACTCCAGTATTCTGTCCTGGAGAATTCCACGGACTATACAGTCCATGGGGTTGCAGAGAGTCAGACACAACTGAGTGATTTGCACTTTCCACTTCCACTTTTAAAGGATGTAAGCCACACACAATATGTCCTAGAACCACAAAAGGAGCTAAATTAGAAGTAAATAACAGGAAAATCCCTCAATATTTTGAAACTAAATAACACATTTATAAATAAGCCATAGGTCAAGAATAAGTCAAAAAGGATTTTTAAAGTAACTTTGAATTAAACAAAGATATTTTAAATATCAAAATTTTATACAATGCTTTAAAGTAGTATTTAAGAGGAAATTTATAGCACTGAACCCCATTAATTAAAAAAGAACAAAGTTCTCAAGTTAATGGTCTTAGCCTCTACCTTAAGAAAGTAGGATAACATGGGAAAACTGCAAAGTAATTAGAAGAAAAGAAATGCTAAACATTTAAGACATAAATGAATTAAACAGAAAATATAAAACAACAAAGAATCAATAAAATGGAAAAAAAGCAACAAACTATTATTAATAAATACTACACAAATGAATCTCAAAATAATAATGCTGACTAAAAGAAAGTGGGAAATAAAGGACTAACTTTATGGTTACATTTATATACAATTATGGAAAATGAAAACAATCCATAGTGACAGAAAGCAGGTCAGTGGCTGCTTGGGAGTGGGAGAAGGGAGAGAAAGGAGAGAGAAAGGGATTACAGAGAGGCCTAAGGAAACCTCATGGTGATGGTTTCACGGTTATACACGTATGTTACAAGGCATCAGATGATGGCTTCACCATGGGCTGTTTATTGTATGTCAGTTATTTCTCAATAAAGCTGTTACAAATACACACAGCTACACTGAAAATCAAATGCCAGATGACATGTGTCCAAGGTTATTGTTCATAAGGAATAAAAGCAATAAATTCAATGCAACCGAAGTGTCTAGAAAAAGGGATTTGTTAAATTATGCTCCTCCAGCTCTGAGGACAGAAACAGGTATCTTTATGCATGACTGTGATGCAATCTCCATGACTGATTATTAAGAATACACACAAACACAGGTAGATCCACATGTCTCAAAACACAATATAAAGAAATTCAGAGCAGTATATATTTTATGTCTCTGCTTTTAGTATTGAAAAAAAAAGGGTTGACACATATACACTAGTATGTATAAAACAGATAACTAGTGAGAACATACTGTGTAGTTCAGGAAACTCTACTTGATGCTCTGTGGTGACCTAAATGGGAAGAAAATTCAAAGGAGTGTATATATGTACACGTACAGCTGAGTCACTTTGCTGTACAGCAGGACCTAACACAACATTGTAAAGTAACTCTAATCCAATAACAATGGAGTTAAAACATTGCTATACCTGGAAAGTATACATTATAAAGTAAAAAAGTAACAGCAAGGTGACTGGTGTTTGGAAGACGGGAGAGTGAGAGCAATTTTTTTTCTTATACAGTTGACCCCTGAAGGATATTTCAGTAGTAAATGTTACATTGCTACACAATTGGAGGTTAATTAAATTGGTGAATGTGAAACCACGAATAAGGAAGACTCACATATACACAGGGCCCCATAAATTATAAAGCATAATTGAATGCGCAGAGGGTGAGGGTCCCTAACCCACACTGTTCAAAGGTCATCCAATCTTTGGTCATCTTGATCAAGAAATATGTAAATCTCTTATCTATTTAAGCATAATTTTTAAGAGCCCTAGCAGTAAAGTATCATACTATTGAAAAGTTAGTCAAGTTGTAAAATCAGATAGCTTGTACTAACTCTGTGACTTGGGTAACTTAAACTCAGTTTTCTTAAAAAGATACCACAGAAAATGATAGTATCTTTAAAAGAAAATTGTTAGTTGCTCAGTCATATCTGACTCTTTGCGACCCCCTGGACTGTAGCCTGCCAGGCTCCTCTGTCCATTGGATTCTCCGGACAAGAATACTGGAGTGGGTTGCCATTTCCTTCTCCAGGGGAATCTTCCCAACCCAGGGATCGAATCTGCATCTCCTGCATTGCAGACAGATTCTTGACTCTGAGCCACCTCAGAAACCCGAATAAATAAGCGCTTGGAACAGTACCTGTCACCATAGTAAACAAGCAATATTTTTATTAAAATATAGTTGAAGTACAATATTATGTTAGTTTTTGGAGTACTACATGATGATTTGATACTTGCATAAATTATGAAATGATCACCAGCATAGTGTAGCAACCATTCGCCACCATACAAAGTTATTACAATATTACTGACCATATTCTTCATGCTATGTATTAATCCCCATGACTTATTTAATATATAAGTCGAGGTTTCTATTTCTTGGTCCCTTTTACCTATTTTGCCCATTCTCCCACCCATTTTTTCTGACAACCACCTATTCGTTCTCTACATCGATGAGTCTGATTTCATTTGAGTTTGTTTTGTTTCTTAGTTTTCACATATAAATGATTTCATGCAGTCTTTTTCTGTGTCTGGCTTATTTCACTAAGCATAGCACCCTCTAGATCCACCCATATTGTCTCAGATGACAATATTTCATTTGTGTTCTTTATGGCTGAATAATATTCACTGTTTATGTATACCACATCTTCTTTATCCATTCATCTATCAGTGGACACTTAGGTTGCTTCCGTATCTTAGCTGTTGATAACATTGCAGCAGTGAACATAGGATTGCATATATCTTTTTGAATTAGTGCTTCATTTTCTCCAGGTTTACATTCAGAAGTAGAAATGCTGAATATTATGGTAGTTTTATTTTTAATTTTTTGAGGAACCTCCATACTGTTTTTTATGATGGTTGTACCAATTTACAACCACACCAGGAGTCCACAAGGATTTCTTTTCCTCCACATCCTCAGCAATATTTGTTAATTTTTGTCACTTTGATGGTAACCATTCTGGCAGGCGTGAGGTGGTGTCCCAAAATGGGTTTTTTCTTTATGAAAGAAGATGTTTATGCAATAAAAGTTTCACAGGAAAAAGGCAATACATTACAAATACAGATTTTATAGTCATAATTTGTTAAAGCACATCTGATTTAAAAACAGAGGCAATTTATCATAATTTTATTCTACTATATAAATAGTTTTACTCTTTAACACTGCTTTTAGTTGTTTATTTTATTAAACTATAATATAGTTAAAATATTAGTTTTAGGTGTACAACAGAGTGATTCAGTATTTTTATACATTACAAAACGATCACCATGTAAAGTCTAGCTATCATCTGTCACCAAATTTATTAATAATATTATTGAAAATATTCCTCTGTTGTACATTCCATCCCTGTGACTTACCTGTTTTATAACTGCAAGTATGTACCCTTTAATCTCCCTCAGCTAATTCAGTCATCCCCACACAACCCTCCCCTCTAGCAAACACCAGTTTGCACTCTGCATCTACACATCAATTTTTGTATTTTCATGTCTGTTCATTTGTTTTACTTTGTAGATTCCATATACAATTGAAACTGTAGGGTATTTGTCTTGCTCTGTCTGACTTCACTCAGTTAGCATAGTAAATAGCCTCTAGTCAATCTACATGATTGCAAATGGCAAGATTGTATTCTTTTTATGGCTAAGTAATATTCCATGATGTGTGTGCTTGTGTGTATGTATGTATTACATCTTTATCCATACATCTATCTGTTTCCATTTAGATTGCTTATCTTGGCTATTGTAAATAATGGTGCAATGAACATAGGGTTGCATGTCTCTTTTTCTAATTAATGTTTTTATTTTCTTCAGAAATGGAATTTCTGAATCTTATGATAGCTCCATTTTTAAGTTTTTGAGGAACCTCCAAACTATTTTCCAGAGTGGCTTCAACAATTTACATTCCCACCAACAGTACACAAGCGTTCCCTTTGCTCTACACCCTTGTGTTGAATCTATATATTGCCTAGGATAGTGTAGTCAGTTTAACAATATTAAGCCTTTTAATCCATAAGCACAATGTATCTTTCCCTTTGTTTGTGTCATCTTTAGTTTCTTTCATTATTGTCTTATAGATTTCTGAGAACAGGTCTTTAACCTTTTTGGTTGGGTTTATTCCTAAGTATTTTATTCTTTTTAAAACAATTGTATATTGGATTGTCTTCCTTATTTGTCTTTCTGATAGTTTGTTGTCAATTTATAAAAGTGCAACAGATTTCTGTATTAATTGTATATCCCCCAACTTTACTGAATTTATTATTTTCACAGTTTTTGATGCTAGCTTTAGGATTTTCTATGTATAATATTCTGTCATATGCAAACAGTGAGATCTATCTCCCTTTCCAATTTGAATTCTTTTCATTTTTCTTGTCTGATTCCAGTTTTTTTCAATACTATGTTGAATGGAAGTGGCAAGAGTAGGCATCTATGTCTTGTTCCTGATCTTAGAAGAAATGCTTCTAGATTTTCACTATTGAGAACACTGTTGACTGTGAGTTTGTCACATATGATCTATATTATGTGGATATATATTCTCTTTATGCTCATTTTGTTGAGAGCTTTTTTTGTAATCATAAGTGGATAATGAATTTTGTCACAGTTTATTCTGCATTTATTGAGATGATCAGATGATTTTTATTCTTTATTTTTGAATGTGGTAGATCATGTTGATTAATTTGAAGATATCAAATCCTTCATCTCAAAAATAAATCATCAAATCATATTTATCTTTGGGGTAAATCACACTTGATCATGTGGTATGATCCTTTTAATATATTGTTGAATTTAGTTTGGTAATGTATTTTTGAAGAGCTTTGCATCTGTGTTCGTAAGTGAAATTGGCCTGTAATTTTCTTTCAGATGGTGACTTTGTCTAGCTTTGGTGTCAAGGTGATGCCAGCCCAGTAAGATGACTGAAAATGTTTATTCTTCTTCAAGTTTTTAGAATATTTTGAGAAATATTTGGGCTAACTCTTCCTTAAATATTTGGTAGAATTTACCTGCAAAGCCATCTGGCCTTAGACTTTTGCTTGTTGGGAGTTTTACTATTACTTATTCAATTTCATCACTGGTAATTGGTCTGTTCATATTTTTACTTATTTCTAATTCATTCTTGTGAGAACACACAGTTCTAGGAATTTATCTCTAGGTTGTCCATTAAAGTGGTTGATGTCTATTGTTCAAAGTAACCTCTGATGATCTTTTGCTTTTCTGTGGTGTCAGTTGTAACTTCTCTTTCCTTGCTGATATTTTTTATTTGGACCTTCTCTTTTTTTCTTGATGAGATTGGCTAAAGGTGTATCAGTTTATCTTTTCAAAGAACCAGCTTTTAGTTTTTTTGATCTTATTAAGGGATCAATTTTTTTTTTTTTTGACTTTACAAAATATTATTTTATTTTTTTAATTTTATTTTATTTTTAAACTTTACATAATTGTATTAGTTTTGCCAAATATCAAAATGAATCCGCCACAGGTATACATGTGTTCCCCATCCTGAACTCTCCTCCCTCCTCCCTCCCCATACCATCCCTCTGGGTCGTCCCAGTGCACTAGCCCCAAGCATCCAGTATCGTGCATCAAACCTGGACTGGCAACTCGTTTCTTACATGATATTTTACATGTTTCAATGCCATTCTCCCAAATCTTCCCACCCTCTCCCTCTCCCACAGAGTCCATAAGACTGTTCTATACATCAGTGTCTCTTTTGCTGTCTCGTACACTGGGTTATTGCTCCATCTTTCTAAATTCCATATATATGCGTTAGTATACTGTATTTATGTTTTTCCTTCTGGCTTACTTCACTCTGTATAATAGGCTCCAGTTTCATCCACCTCATTAGAACTGATTCAAATGTATTCTTTTTAATGGCTGAGTAATACTCCATTGTGTATATGTACCACTGCTTTCTTATCCATTCCTCTGCTGATGGACATCTAGGTTGCTTCCATGTCCTGGCTATTATAAACAGTGCTGCGATGAACATTGGGGTACACGTGTCTCTTTCCCTTCTGGTTTCCTCAGTGTGTATGCCCAGCAGTGGGATTGCTGGATCATAAGGCAGTTCTATTTCCAGTTTTTTAAGGAATCTCCACACTGTTCTCCATAGTGGCTGTACTAGTTTGCATTCCCACCAACAGTGTAAGAGCGTTCCCTTTTCTCCACACCCTCTCCAGCATTTATTATTTGTAGACTTTTGGATCGCAGCCATTCTGACTGGTGTGAAATGGTACCTCATAGTGGTTTTGATTTGCATTTCTCTGAAAATGAGTGATGTTGAGCA
>NW_011494695.1:1468269-1479170 GCF_000754665.1 Bison bison bison | reverse complement strand
AAGAGGCTGCCTTTTCACCTTGCTAATTGTTTCCTTTGATGTGCAGAAGCTTTTAAGGTTAATTAGGTCCCATTTGTTTATTTTTGATTTTATTTCCAATATTCTGGGAGGTGGGTCATAGAGGATCCTGCTGTGGTGTATGTCAGAGAGTGTTTTGCCTATGTTCTCCTCTAGGAGTTTTATAGTTTCTGGTCTTACATTGAGATCTTTAATCCATTTTGAGTTTATTTTTGTGTATGGTATTAGAAAGTGTTCTAGTTTCATTCTTTTACAAGTGGTTGACCAGATTTCCCAGCACCACTTGTTAAAGAGATTGTCTTTAATCCATTGTACATCCTTGCCTCCTTTGTCAAAGATAAGGTGTCCATATGTGCGTGGATTTATCTCTGGGCTTCTATTTTATTCCATTGATCTATATTTCTGTCTTTGTGCCAGTACCATACTGTCTTGATAACTGTGGCTTTGTAGTAGAGCCTGAAGTCAGGTAGGTTGATTCCTCCAGTTCCATTCTTCTTTCTCAAGATCGCTTTGCCTATTTGAGGTTTTTTGTATTTCCATACAAATTGTGAAATTATTTGTTCTAGCTCTGTGAAGAATACTGTTGGTAGCTTGATAGGGATTGCGTTGAATCTATAAATTGCTTTGGGTAGTATACTCATTTTCACTATATTGATTCTTCCAACCCATGAACATGGTATATTTCTCCATCTATTAGTGTCCTCTTTGATTTCTTTCACCAGTGTTTTATAGTTTTCTATATATAGGTCTTTAGTTTCTTTAGGTAGATATATTCCTAAGTATTTTATTCTTTCCGTTGCAATGGTGAATGGAATTGTTTCCTTAATTTCTCTTTCTGTTTTCTCATTATTAGTGTATAGGAATGCAAGGGATTTCTGTGTGTTGATTTTATATCCTGCAACTTTACTATAGTCATTGATTAGTTCTAGTAATTTTCTGGTAGAATCTTTAGGGTTTTCTATGTAGAGGATCATGTCGTCTGCAAATAGTGAGAGTTTTACTTCTTCTTTTCCAATTTGGATTCCTTTTATTTCTTCTTCTGCTCTGATTGCTGTGGCCAAAACTTCCAAAACCATGTTGAATAGTAATGGTGAAAGTGGGCACCCTTGTCTTGTTCCTGACTTTAGAGGAAATGCTTTCAATTTTTCACCATTGAGGATAATGTTTGCTGTGGGTTTGTCATATATAGCTTTTATTATGTTGAGGTATGTTCCTTCTATTCCTGCTTTCTGGAGAGTTTTTATCATAAATGGATGTTGAATTTTGTCAAAGGCTTTCTCTGCATCTATTGAGATAATCATATGGTTTTTATTTTTCAATTTGTTAATGTGGTGATTACATTGTATTACATTGAAGAATCCTTGCATCCCTGGGATAAAGCCCACTTGATCATGGTGTATGATCTTTTTAATGTGTTGTTGGATTCTGATTGCTAGAACTTTGTTAAGGATTTTTGCATCAATTTTTTATTCTTTCATTTATTTCTACTTTGATCTTTATGATTTCTTTTCTTCTACTAATAGTGGGTTTTGGTTGTTATTTTTCAAGTTCCTCTAGGTGTAAGGTTAGATTGTTTGAGATTTTTCTTATTTCCTGTGGTACAATTGAATTTCTGTAAACTTCCCTTTTAAGACTACTTTTGCCATGTCCCACAAATTTTAGAATATTGTGCTTTGTTCTATCTCCAGATATTTTTAAATTTTGTCCTTGATTTCTCCAGTGATCTTTTGATCATTTACTAGCATATCGTTTAGCCTTCACATATTTGTGTTTTTTGAACTTTTTTGCTTGTAGTTAATTTCCAGTCTCACAGTGTTGTGGTCATAAAAGATGCTTGATATAATTTCCATCTTCTTAATTTTTTTTCTCCTCTCTGCCCACATTTAAAGTTTTTGACATAGTTTACATCTTTTTGTTTTGTGTATCCCTTAAATACTTATTGTGGATATAGACAATTTTACTATTTTTGTCTTCTAACCTTCCTATTAGCTTTATTAGTGATTGGTCTTCTATCTTTACTGTGTGTTTGCCTTTACCAAGGAGATATTTCCTTATATAATTTTCTTATTTCTACTTGTAGTCTTTTCTTTTGCATTTAGAGAAATTTCTTTAACATTTTTTGTAAAACATTTTATTGGTGCTGTACTCTTTTTTTTAATTTTATTTTATTATTTAACTTTACAATATTGTATTGGTTTTGCCATATATCAAAATGAATCTGCCACAGGTATACACGTGTTCCCCATCCTGAACCCTCCTCCCTCCTCCCTCCCCATACCATCCCTCTGGGTCGTCCCAGTGCACCAGCCCCAAGCATCCAGTATTGTGCATCGAACCTGGACTAGCGACTCATTTCATATATGATATTATACATGTTTCAATGTCATTCTCCCAAATCATCCCACCCTCACCCTCTCCCACAGAGTCCAAAAGACTGTTCTATACATCAGTAGCTTTTGCTTATCTGTACAACTTTTTAACTCCCCTTCAAATCTGAAAAATAGCCTTACCAGGTAGAATATAATTGTTTGAAGATACTTATTTCATTATTTTGAATATATCATGTCATTCCTTTCTGGCCTCAAAATTTTTGCAGAAAAGTTAGCTGATGGTTTTATGGGTGGTTTCTTGAACACAATTATCTACCTTTCTCTGCCACTGTTAAGGCTTTTTATCTTGAACTCTTACCATTATAATTATAAGGTGTCTTGGTGTTAACCTCCTTGAGCTGATCTTGTTTGGGACTCTCTATGGTACTGGATATTTGTTTCCTTTCCCAGGTTAGGGGAGTTTTCAGCTGTTATTCAAATAAGGTTTTTTTTTGTGTTTTTTTTTTTTTTTCCCCTTTTGGGACCCTGTTAATGTGAATGTTAGCATCCTTGATGTTATCCCAGAGATCTCAAACTATCCTCCTTTCTCTATTTTTTTTTTTTTCTTCTATTCAGCTTCGTTGATTTCCACATCTAAGTCTTCCAGGTAGCTGATCCATTCTTCTGTATCCTCTAATCTACTGTTGATTTCCTTCCTGTGTATTTTTTTTTTAATTTCAGTTATTATTCCTCACCCTTATTTCATTCTTCTTTGTATTTCCTAATTCTTTGTTAAAATTCTCACTTTGTTCATCCATTCATCTCCCAAGTTTATAGAATATCGTTATAATATTTACCTTGAACTATTTATTTGGTAGATCGCTTATCTCTTCTTTGTTCAGTTCTCTTTCTGAGATTTTTGTATTGCTCCTTTGTTTGTAACATATTCCTTTGCCTTCTCAGTTTTTCTAATTCTCTGTGTTTATTTCTATGAATTAGGTAGGTTGGTTATGTTTCTTAATCTTGGTGAAGTTATATTATGTAGGAGACATCCTTTGGGGTCCAGCAGTGAATTCCCCTTGGTCTCCAGAGGTATATGCTCTAGGGCTGTCCCCTATGTAGGCTGCATGAACCCTTCTAATGTGGAGGGACTAACTACTGTAGGCACACTGGTAGGTGAGTCTAGCTTCTGGCCTAGTTGGCCATGGCAGGCCATGCCTTGCCTCATTCAATGACTGCCGGCCCACTGAAGGGTGGAACCAGGTACCAGTATGGCTGGATGCATGGCTGATGGGATCCTAGGGCTGGTGGCAGCCCACTGGTGGATTGGGCCAGGTTTCAGGGTGGCTTGCTGTGGGTCCCAGACAATGTATTTTAGATATTATTATTGTTTTAAGTTCAGTGAAACATGGGTGGTTATGGAAGAGGGCTACTTGATTTGGTTAACATTTATAAGATGCAAATGTCTCCATATATTTCAGATTGATTAAATTTATTCTCTTTTTTTTTTCACATTAGACTGACTTGCTAACTCTACAAAGCTCAATATTTATAGAAGCACATCCATTATTTCAAATAGAAGATGCCTCAAAAGTAGGTGAGGGCTCTTGGAAACTATCATCTTCGTTATTCTGAAGAACCATATAATATGTTATCATTATTCATCTTGCAGTCTATTAAGGTTAACTTCAGCCCAACCAGAGTATTCAAACCTCTGCAGTGTGAAGTCTGAATAAGATTATATAGATATTCATATAAAAATATATAAGTAATTATATATGTATATAATATATTATACACACACAGAGAACCAAACTTGAGTACTACTTCGTAACATACAACCTCTATTTATCTTCCCTTCTCTTTCCCAATATGTAACATACATGCAAGAATTCAAATCTATGTTATGCTTCCTAAGAAGAGTGAACTGACCTCATTTCTTTTTTATAAAACCAAACCAACCAACCAAACAACAACAACAACAGAAAACTGAGAAAGGGGCCTGGAAAGTAGACCAATATTACAAAGCAAGTGGCTGGAAGAGGTGGAACAAGATCCCAGGTTTCCTGACACCATTTTTATTTTTTTTTAGACCATATTGTCTTCTCTTTCTTCCCCTTAACCCTGAACAGGCCAAGTGAAGTCACTGAATCGCAGAATCTCAGAAAGGCCTGAGTTCTTGCAGTTTCCATTTCTGAAGAAGTACCTGTGATATATTTCCTAGCTGATTAGTGATGTACTGATCTTTTTAACCTTTTAAAGCAAGAGGTTTATGACAAGAAAAGAATAATGAGAAGGAAGAAGAGGACAGATTCAAACCAACATCATATTTAACACCTATTTCTCTATTACATTGTATATTATTTTATCTCCATTACAATATATTACAATGTAATCATCATTGCTAAGTCACCAATGAAAGAAGCTTATACATCATGTTTGGGGACCTAGGTCATTAATTGGTTACTTTATTTTTGATTCCTGTGTTGCATGTTACAAGGATTAACTGTGAAAACATGTGGATAATTGTCATCTTCTGGAAAGACATTGGCTGAAACATGGATAGATCTAGAGAGTGTTACACTGAGTGAAGTAAGTCAGACAGAGAAGGAGAAAATTCATACGACATCCCTTATATGTGGTATTTTAAAAGAAATGATATAAGTGAACTTACTAACAAAACAGAAAAAGACTCACAGACATAAAATGAACTTATGGTTGCCAGGGGGAAAGGATAGTTAGGGACTTTGGGAAGGTTATGTGCAGACTGCTATATTTAAAATGGATAATCAACAAGGACGCATTGTATGGCACAGGGAACTCTGCTCAATGTTATGTGGCAGCCTTGATGGGACAGGGGCTTGAGGAAGATTGTATACATGTATATGTAGGGCCAAGTCCCTTGGCTCTTCACCTAAACTACCACAACATTGTTAATTGGCTACATCCCAATACAAAACAAAGAGTTTAAACTTAAAAAAAAAAAAAAGACATTGGCTGAAAGGCTCTCACTCTTTGTACTCACAGCATCCCCAAACCAAGTGTAAATGGGGTGTTCTCTGACAACAGTGTGAACACTGATATGCCCTTGACTTGGCACAACGTTTTTATAAGCAGAGATTCTTGGATTCTACACTTTCTCTAGAATAAAAGAGTTGACCCTTATCCATATTGAGTCTTTTAAGTCTCAGAGACTTGCAAACTACTTTGCATGCATTGTTTCATTTAATCCTCAAAACAGTGCTCTGAGAAGAACATTATTTTCATCTCTGTGTAGTGGATGAAATTATTAGGCACAGAGCAGTAAATTACCTTTCCTCAGGTCACACAGCTAGTATGTGGCAAATTCCATGATTTATACCAAAGTATTCTGATAAATGGCAACCCACTCCAGTATTCTTGCCTGGGAAATCCCATGGACAGGGGAGCCTGGCAGGCTATGGGGTCACAAAGAATTGGACACAATTAGGCAACTAACACACACACACACACATTCTGATTTTCTAGTACTTTGTTCTTCTTCTTTGTCTAGGATTAGATATTAGTGTGCTTTTCCTAAACAATGATTATTTATATCTAATAGACACATACACGCTAGGATCTGTGAGCTCTACTAGGACCTCGTTTTAATCCATGGATGTGACAAAGCTTGCTTGCCTACAGTTTTAATTTAAGATCTCTGTGTTAGTTATTTATTTTCTTCACTTTCTGTATTTCTCTTTTTTGTTGTTGTTGTCCCCCTCTCATTGCTGCTTTCTTAATATACCTTATGTGTTTCCTGCATACTCTCTTATACCCCTTCTATAGTAAATATATATATATACACACACACACACACATACACAAACATATTCACCTCAGAAAGAGGATGGTAGATAGTGACTTATGAGTCATAAACCTGCAATTAACAAGTAATTACTTCATTATCTTCTCTTCATTTCCTTCCATTAAAACTTCATTATCTCTATATATGTCTGTAAAATTATCACCAATTTATCATAAATTAAGGATGTAAATCCCTGAATTTTGAATAAAGGCTTTAGAGCAATATAAATAAATAAATTTGTCACTTGGTAAAGCCAATGAAGCAGCCAGAATCAACCCTGAAAAAGCAAGTGTCTCTAGAAAAATCCTTGACAAATATAATGTGTACTACAACTTAAAAGTAAAGAACTGGCTCACCAAGACTTCATATGAATAGTTTAGAATTGTTAAATTTGTCTTCAAGTTCCAGATCCAAACAACCTTCCCCATCTCTTTTCTTATCTTAAAATGGATCTCCATCTCACATGCAAAGTGCTACATATATGGTCTTTACTATGTTGAGGTAGGTTCCTTCCAGGTCCATTTTTTGAAGAGTTTTAATCATAAATGGGTGCTGAATTTTTTCAAAGGCTTTTTCTGCATCTATTGAAATTATTATATGGTTTTTACCATTCAATTTGTTAATATGGTGTATCACATTGATTGATTTGTATATACTGAAGAATCCTTGCATCTCTGGAATAAATCTAACTTGATCATGGTGTATGAGCTTTTTGATGTGTTGCTGAATTATGTTTGCTAAAATTCTGTTAAAGCTTTTTGCATCTATGTTCATCAGTGACATTGGCGGGTAGTCTTTTTTTGTGTTGTCTTTGTCTTGTTTTGGGATCAGGGTGATGGTGGCCTTGTAGAATGAGTTTTGAAGTGTTTCTTCCTCTGCAATATTTTTAAAGGGTTTTAGGATAGCCATTAGCTCTTCTCTGAGTGTTTGACAGAATTCTCCTGTGAAGCCATCTGGTCCTGGGCTTCTGTTGTTTGGGGGATTTTTGATTACAGCTTCAATTTCAGTGCTTGCAATTGGGTTGTTCATAACTTCTGTTTCTTCCTGGTTCAGTCTTGGAAGACCAAACTTGTCTAAGAACCTGTCCATTTCTTTCAGGTTATCCATTTTATTGCCATATAGTTGTTCATAATAGTCTTTTATAATCCTTTGTATTTCTGCATTGTCTGTTATAACCTCTCCTTTTGCATTTCTAACTTTGTTGATTTGATTCTCCTCTCTTTTTTTCTTGATGGGTCTGGCTAAATGTTTGTCAATTTTGTTTATCTTCTCAAAGAACCAGATTTAAGTTCTATTAATCTTTACTATTATTTCTTTCACTTCCTTTTCAGTTTTTCTGCTCAGATCTTTATGATTTCTTTCCTTCTACTAATTTTGGGGTTTTTTATTCTTTCTTTTCCAGTTGTTTTAGGTGTAAAGTTAGGTTGTCTATTTGATGTTTTTTCCTATTTCTTGAGGTAGGATTGTATTGCTATAAACTTCCCTCTTAGGACTGCTTTTGCTGCATCCCATAGGTTTTGAGTTGTCATGTTCTCATTGCCATTTGTTTCTAGAAATTTTTTGAATTCCCTTTTGATTTCTTCAGTAACCTGTTGGTTATTTAGAAACATGTTCTTTAATCTCCATGTGTCTGTGTTTCTTATAGTTTTTTTTTTTTCCTTGTAATTGATATCTAGTCTCATAGCATTGTGGTTGGAGAAGATGCTTGATATGATTTCAGTTTTCTCAAAGTTGCTGAGGTTTGATTTGTGACCCAAGATATGGCCTATCCTGGAGAATGTTCCATGTGCCCTTGAGAAGTTGTATTCTTCTGCATTTGGATGGAATGTCCTGAAGATATCAATGAGATCCATCTCATCTAATGTATCATTTAAGACGTGTTTCCTTCTTAATTTTCTGCTTTGATGATCTGTCCATTAGTGTGAGTGGGGAGTTAAAGTCTCCTACTATTATTGTGTTACTGTCAATTTCTCCTTTTATGTCTGTTAGTATTTGTCTTATGTATTGAGGTGCTTCTATGTTGGGTGCATAGATATTTACAACTGTTATGTCTTCCTCTTGGATTGATCCCTTCATCATTATGTAGTATCCTTCCTTATCTCTTGTAATCTTCATTTTACGGTCTGTTTTGTCTGATATGAGGATTGCTACTCCAGCTTTCTTTTGCTTCCCACATGCATGGAATATATTTTTTCACCCTCTCACTTTCAGTCTATATGTGTCTTGAGGTCTGAAGTGGGTTTCTTATAGACAGCATATTTGGGTCTTGTTTTTGTATGCATTCAGCCAGTCTGTGTCTTTTGGTTGGAGCATTTAATCCATTTACATTTAAAGTAATTATTGATATATATGTTCCTATTGCCATTTTCTTAATTGTTTGGGATTGATTTTATAGATATTTTTTCTCCTCTTGTATTTCTTGATTATATAAGTCCATTTTACACTTGTAAATCTGGTTTGGTGTTGCTGAATTCTCTTAACTTTTGCTTGTCTGAAAAGCTTTTGATTTCTCCATAAATATTGAATGAGATCCTTTCAGATACTGTAGTCTTGCTTGTAGATTTTTTCCCTTTCAGTACTTTATTTATATCCTGCCATTCCTTTCTGGCCTGCAGAGTTTCTCCTGAAAGGTCAGCTGTTAAGCATATGGGATTTCCCTTGTATGTTATGTGTTGCTTCTCCCTTGCTGCTTTTAATATTCTTTCTTTGTATTTAGACTTTGTTAGTTTGATTAGTATATGCCTTGGCTTATCTCTCCTTGGGTTTATCCTGTATGGGATTCTTTGTGCCTCTTGGACTTGATTGACTGTTTCCTTTTCCATGTTGGGTAATTTTCAACTACAATCTCTTCATTGTAGAGAAGAGATTTTCTCCTACCTTCATTTTCTCATACCTTTTCTTTTTCTCTTCTTAAGGGACGCCAAGAATTCAACTGTTGGTGCATTTGATATAGTCACAGAGGTCTCTGAGACTATCCTCAGTTCTTTTCATTCTTTTTACTTCATTCTCCTCTTCAGAAGTTATTTCCACCATTTTATCTTCCAGCTCACTGATTCATCTGCTTCAGATATTCTGCTATGATTACTTCTAGAGTATTTTTAATTTCAGTAATTGTGTTGTTTGTCTCTATGTTTATTCTTTAATTCTTCTAGGTCTTTGTTAATTGATTCTTGCATTTTCTCCATTTTTGTTTTCAAGGTTTTTGATCATTTTTACTATCATTATTCTGAATTATTTTTCAGGTAGTTTGCCTATTTCCTCTTCATTTATTTGGACTTTTTTTTTTTTTTTCCTAGTTTGTTGCTTCATTGTGTAGTATTTCTCTGCCTTTTCATCATTTTTTTAAACCATTGTGTTTGAGGTCTCCTTTTCCCAGGCTTCAAGGTTGAATTCTTTTTCCTTTTGGTTTCTGCCCTTCTAAAGCTGATCCAGTGGTTTGTGCAAGATTTGTGAGTTTTGTGCTGAGATTTTGTTTGTTTTTCCTCTGATGGGCAAGGCTAAGTGAGGTGGTAATCCTGTCTGCAGGTGATTGGGTTTGTATTTTCGTTTTGTTTGTTGTTTAGATGAGGCATCCTGCACAGGGTGCTACTCGTGGTTGTGTGATGGTGGGTCTTGTATTCAAGAGGTGTCCTTTTTGTGAGTTCTCACTATCTGATACTCCCTAGGGTTAGTTCGCAGGCGGCTGCAACAGCGCACTAAGCACAGGCGGCTGCGACCGGTGCACTAAGCGCGGGCGAGAGGAGCTACACCACGTCCGAGGTCAGGGGCAGAAGCTGGGAGGACCCCATGCCCGAAGGGCAGCGGCCAAGAGGAGTTATCCCACGTCCAGGTCAGGGGAAGCGGCCGAGAGTGCCAGGCTGCGACAGCGCAGGATCGGCCGAGAAGAGCTACCTGAGTCCAAGGTCAGGGGTGGTGGCCGAGAGGAGCTACCCCACACCCCCACGCCCAAGGCCAGGGGCGGTGGCCGGGAGGACCAACCCTACCTCCAAGGAGCCGTGGCTGCACGGGCGCAGGGGGGCTGAGAGGAGCTATCACACTTTGAAGGTCAGGAAGGGCGGCAGTGAGGAGATATCCCTCATCCAAGGTAAGGAGCAATGGCTGCGCTTTGCTGGAGCAGCCGTGAAGAGACACCCCACGCCCAAGGTAAGAGAAACCCAAGTAAGATGGTAGGTGTTGCAAGAGGGCATCAGAGGGCAGACACACTGAAACCATACTCACAGAAAACTAGTCAATCTAATCACACTAGGACTATAGCCTTGTCCAACTCAATGAAACTAAGCCATGCCCGTGGGACAACCAAGACGGGCGGGTCATGGTGGAGAGATCTGACAGAATGTGGTCCATTGGAGAAGGGAATGGCAAACCACTTCAGTATTCTTGCCTTGAGAACCCCATGAACAGTATGAAAAGGCAAAATGATAGGATACTGAAAAAGAAACTCCCTAAGTCAATAGGTGCCCAATATGCTATTGGAAATCAGTGGAGAAATAACTCCAGAAAGAATGAAGGGATGGAGCCAAAGCAAAAACAATACCCAGCTGTGGATGTGACTGGTGATAGAAGCAAGGTCCGATGCTGTAGAGAGCAATATTGCATAGGAACATGGAATGTCAGGTCCATGAATCAAGGCAAATTGGAAGTGGTCAAACAAGAGATGGCAAGAGTGAATGTTGACATTCTAGGAATCAGCAAACTAAAATGGACTGGAATGGGTGAATTTAACTCAGATGACCATTATATCTACTACT
>NW_011494695.1:1465811-1468169 GCF_000754665.1 Bison bison bison | reverse complement strand
CAGGAGTGAATGTTGACATTCTAGGAATCAGCAAACTAAAATGGACTGGAATGGGTGAATTTAACTCAGATGACCATTATATCTACTACTGCGGGCAGGAATCCCTCAGAAGAAATGGAGTAGCCATCATGGTCAACAAAAGAGTCCGAAATGCAGTACTTGGATGCAATCTCAAAAAGGACAGAATGATCTCTGTTCATTTCCAAGGCAAACCATTCAATATCACAATAATCCAAGTCTATTCCCCAACCAGTAACGCTGAAGAAGCTGAAGTTGAATGGTTCTATGAAGACCTACAAGACCTTTTAGAACTAATACCCAAAAAATATGTCCTTTTCATTACAGGGGACGGGAATGCAAAAGTAGGAAGTCAAGAAACACCTGAAGTAACAGGCAAATTTGGCCTTGGAATACGGAATGAAGCAGGGCAAAAACTAATCGAGTTTTACCAAGAAAATGCACTGGTCATAGCAAACACCCTCTTCCAACAACACAAGAGAATACTCTATACATGGACATCACCAGATGGTCAACACTGAAATCAGATTGATTATGTTCTTTGCAGCCAAAGATGAAGAAGCTCTATACAGTCAACAATAACAAGACCAGGAGCAGACTGTGGCTCAGATCATGAACTCCTTATTACCAAATTCAGACTTAAATTGAGGAAAATAGGAAAAACCACTAGACCATTCAGGTATGACCTAAATCAAATCCCTTATGATCATACAGTGGAAGTGAGAAATAGATTTAAGGGCCTAGATCTGATAGATAGAGTGCCTGATGAACTATGGAATGAGGTTAGTGACATTGTACAGGAGACAGGGATCAAGACCATCCCCATGGAAAAGAAATGCAAAAAAGCAAAATGGCTGTCTGGGGAGGCCTTACAAAGAGGCCTTGTGAAAAGAAGAGAAGTGAAAAGCAAAGGAGAAAAGGATAGATATAAGCACCTGAATGCAGAGTTCCAAAGAATAGCAAGGAGAGATAAGAAAGCCTTCCTCAGCAATCAATGCAAAGAAATAGAGGAAAACAACAGAATGGGAAAGACTAGAGATCTCTTCAAGAAAATTAGTTATACCAAGGGATCACTTCATGCAAAGATGGGTTCGATAAACGACAGAAATGGTATGGACCTAACAAAAGCAGAAGATATTAAGAAGAGGTGGCAAGAATACACAGAAGAACTGTACAAAAAAGAGCTTCACGACCCAGATAATCATGATGGTGTGATCACTGACCTAGAGCCAAACATCTTGGAATGTGAAGTCAGGTGGCCCTTAGAAAGCATCACTATGAACAAAGCTAGTGGAGGTGATGGAATTCCAGTTGAGCTATTTCAATCCTGGAAGATGATGCTGTGAAAGTGCTGCACTCAATATGCCAGCAAATTTGGAAAAGTCAGCAGTGGCCACAGGCCTGGAAAAGGTCAGTTTTCATTCCAATCCCAAAGAAAGGCAGTGCCAAAGAGTGCTCAAACTACCACCCAATTGCACTCATCTCACACGCTAGTAAACTAATGCTCAAAATTATCCAAGCCAGGCTTCAGCAATATGTGAACCGTGAATTTCCTGATGTTCAAGCTGGTTTTAGAAAAGGGAGAGGAACCAGAGATCAAATTGCCAACATCCGCTGGATCATGGAAAAAGCAAGAGAGTTTCAAAAAAACACATCTATTTCTGCTTTATTGACTATGCCAAAGCCTTTGACTGTGTAGATCACAAGAAACTGTGGAAAATTCTGAAAGAGATGGGAATACCAGACCACCTGATCGGCCTCTTGAGAAATCTGTATGCAGGTCAAGAAGCAAAAGTTAGAAATGGACATGGAAAAACAGACTGGTTCCAAGTAGGAAAAGGAGTACATCAAGGCTGTATATTGTCACCCTGTTTATTTAACTTATATGCAGAGTACATCATGAGAAACGCTGGGCTGGAAGAAGCACAAGCTGGAATAAAGATTGCCAGGAGAAATATCAATAACCTCAGATATGCAGATGACACCACCCTTATGGCAGAAAGTGAGAGGAACTAAAAAGCCTCTTGATGAAAGTGAAAGAGGAGAGTGAAAAAGTTGGCTTAAAGCTCAACATCCAGAAAACTAAGATCATGGCATCTGGTCCCATCACTTCATGGCAAATAGATGGGGAAACAGTGGAAACAGTGTCAGATTTTATTTTTCGGGGCTCCTAAATCACTGCAGATGGTGATTGCAGCCATGAAATTAAAAGACGCTTACTCCCTGGAAGGAAAGTTATGACCAACCTAGATAGTATACTGAAAAGCAGAGATATTACTTTGCCAACAAAGGTCCGTCTAGTCAAGGCTATGGTTTTTCCAGTGGTCATGTATGGATGTG
>NW_011494695.1:1465014-1465711 GCF_000754665.1 Bison bison bison | reverse complement strand
AGAAGGGGATGACAGAGGATGAGATGGCTGGATGGCATCACTGACTTGATGGACATGAGTTTGAGTGAACTCCGGGAGTAGGTGATGGACAGGGAAGCCTTGAGTGCTGTGATTCATGGGGTCACATAGAGTCGGACACGACTGAGTGACTGAACTGAACTGAATGCCCAGTGGTGGCATTGTTGGGTCATATGGTAATGTTATAATGGTTTTATGACATAGGTTAAAGGATCCCCAGTTCTGTATACCAATTCATCTGGAAATTATCCTAGTATTTAGTTTTTTCTCATATATGTCAAGCACTGTTTGCTATTAGCTGTCTCCTTTTCTACCCTAAGGAATTAATGATAAATTAAAGATGTTTACCTCTTTCTGTAGGTCAAATTTTCTGCCCTTAGTTTGTCTGAAATTATCATATCATTGATAATGAAATGTTGACACTGGCCTCTACACCCCAGGATCTGTTAAGCCCCAAAATTCAAAAATCTCATTTCTAGTACATCACCCATCATCATCTCAAGCCTACTGACTACATGCTACTTGGCAGATTTTCAAGGATAATGATGCTCTTCACCAGCACTTATCCTTATGCTGAGTGAAGGGAGTTTCTTTTAGGCCCTTCCAAATTTGGGCAAAATTAGTACTTTGGCCACCTCATGAGAAGAGTTGACTCATTGGAAAATACTCTGATGCTGGA
>NW_011494695.1:1461747-1464914 GCF_000754665.1 Bison bison bison | reverse complement strand
CAGGGAGGCCTGGTGTGCTGTGATTCATGGGGTCACAAAGAGTCGGACACGACTGAACTGAACTGAACTGAGGAAAAGGCAGAGGAAGTAGATGATAGATTCACTATTCCCATTTCCTGGAACATTCGGATTCCTTCCTGTGTACTGCCAGGGAAGTTACAGCATTTCAACCACACTGACTTTAGGCCACTTCTAAGGTCAACTTCAATCTTCTTCAAACTAGCAGATGTTACCACCACTACTAGGTACTGTGGACAACATAGGATATCCCATTATCGAAAATTGTAGAAGAAACAATGGGATGGAAACTCCTCGTGTGGAAAATGAGTGCTGAGATTTCGCAGTTCTCAATGGAGGCAGTGCCTGTAATTGCAGTTTTCATGTCATGTAGCTGCTTATACTAGGTTGCTCACCTAGAGCTAGACATCCTGGAGTGTGATGGAAGTAGGCCTTAGGAAGCATTACTACAAACAAAGCTAGTCAAGGTGATAGTCAAAAATGATGCTGTTAAAGTACTGCATTAAATATGTAGCAAATTTGGAAAACTAAGCAGTGGCCACAGGACTGGAAGAGGTCAGTTTTCATTTCAATCTCAAAGAAGAGCAAATGCCAAAGAATGTTCAAACTACTGTACAATTGCACTCATTTCACATGCTAGCAAGGTAATGCTCAAAATCCTTTAAGTTAGGCTTTAGCAGTACATGAACTGAAGACTTCCAGATGTGCAAGCTGGGTTTATAAAAGGCAGAAAAACCAGAGATCAAATTGCCAACATTCTCTAGATCATAGAGAAAGCAAGGGAATTCTATAAAATCACCCACTTATGCTTCACTGACTACGCTAAAGCCTTTGACTGTGTGGATCACAACAAACTGTGGAAAATTCTTCAGGAGATGGGAGAACCAGACAACCTTACCTGCCTCCTGAGAAATCTGTATGCAGGTCAAGAAGCAACAGTTAGAACCAAACATGGAACACCTGATTGATTCAAAATTGGGAAAGGAGTATGTCAAAGCTGTATACTGTCACTTTTATTATTTAATTGGAGAAGGCAATGGCACCCCACTCCAGTACTCTTGCCTGGAGAATCCCATGGATGGAGGAGCCTCGTAGGCTGCAGTCCATAGGGCCACTAAGAGTGGGACACGACTGAGCGACTTCACTTTCACTTTTCACTTTCATGCATTGGAGAAGGAAATGGCAACCCACTCCAATGTTCTTGCCTGGAGAATCCCAGGGACGGGGCAGCCTGGTGGGCTGCCATCTATGGGGTCACACAGAGTCGGACACGACTGAGGTGACTTAGCAGCAGCAGCAGCATGCAGAGTACATCATATGAAATTCCAGGCTGGATGAATCATAGTTTAGAATCAAGACTGCTGGGAGAAACATCAACAACCTCAGATATGTGAATGATACCACTCTAATGGTAGAAAGTGAAAAGGAACAAAAGAGCCTTTTGATGAAGAGGAAAGAGGAGAGTCAACTGGCTTAAAACTCGTCAGAAAACTAAGATCATGGCATCCAGTACCATCATTTCATGACAATAGATGGGGGAAAAGTGGAAACAGTCTCCCCCCTCCCCCCCACCGCCTTGGGCTCCAAAATCAGTGCAGATGTTTACTGCAGTCATGAAATTAACAGGCGCTTGCTCTTTGGAAGGAAAGCAATGACAAGTCTAGATTGCCTATTAAAAAACAGAGACATCACTTTGCTGACAAAGGTCCGTAGTCAAAGCTATGGATCTTAGAGTAGTCATATATGGATGTGAGAATTGGACCATAAAGAAGGGGAAGGCTGCAGTCATCAAGACGGTGTGGTACTGGCACAAAGATAGAAATATAGATCAATGGAACAAAATAGAAAGCCCAGAAAAAAACCCATGCACCTATGGACACTTTGTCTTTGACAAAGGAGGCGAGAATATACAATAGAGAAAAGACAATCTCTTTAACAAGTGGTGCTTGGAAAACTGGTCAACCACTTGTAAAAAAATGAAACTAGAACACTTTCTAACACCATAAACAAAAATAAACTCAAAATGGCTTAAAGATCTAAATGTCTGACAAGAAACTATGAAACTCTTAGAGGAAAACATAGGCAAAATACTCTATGACATAAATCACAGCAAGATCCTCTATGACCCACCTCCCAGAGTAATGGAAATAAAAACAAAAATAAACAAATAGGACCTAATTAAACTTAAAAGCTTTTGCACAATGAAGGAAACTATAAGGAAGGTGAAAAGATAGCCTTCATATTTGGATGTTAAATTTTGTCAAAGGCTTTCTCTGCATCTATTGAGATAATCATATGGTTTTTAACTTTCAATTTGTTAATGTGGTGTATAACATTGATTGATTTGAAAATATTGAAGAAACCTTGCGTCCCTGGGATAAAGCCCACTTGGTCATGATGTATGATCTTTTTAATATGTTGTTGGATTCTGTTTGCTAGAATTTTGTTGAGGATTTTTGCATCTATGTTCATCAGTGATATTGGCCTGTAGTTTTCTTTCTTTGTGGCATCATTTTCTGGTTTTGGTATTAGGGCGATGGTGGCCTCATAGAATGAGTTTGGCAGTTTACCTTCCTCTGCAATTTTCTGGAAGAATTTGAGTAGTATTAGGTGTTAGCTCTTCCATAAATTTTTGGTAGAATTCACCTATGAAGCCGTCTGGTCCTGGGCTTTTGTTTGTTGGAAGATTTTTGATTACAGCTTCAATCTCCATGTTTGTGATGAGTCTATTAAAATTTTGTATTTCTTCCTGGTCCTGGTTTTGGAAGGTTATACTTTTCTAAGAATTTATCCATTTCTTCCAAGTTGTCCATTTTATTGGCATATAGTTGCTGATAGTAGTCTCTTATGATCCTTTGTATTTCTGTGTTGTCTGTTTGATTTCTCCATTTTCATTTCTAATTCTGTTGATTTGATTCATCTCCCATTTTTGTTTTGTTTTTTTTGATGAGTCTGGCTAATGTTTTGTCTATATTATTTATCTTCTCAAAGAACCAGCTTTTAGTTTTGTTAATTTTTGCTATAGTCTCCTTTGATTCTCTTTCGTTTATTTCTGCCCTAATTTTAATGATTTCTTTCCTTCTACTAACCCCGGGGTTATTCTTCTTTTTTTAGTCACTTAAGGTGTAAAGTTAGATTATTTATTTTAT
>NW_011494695.1:1460354-1461622 GCF_000754665.1 Bison bison bison | reverse complement strand
TTTGTCTTTTGGTTGGGGCATTCAACCCATTTACATTTAAGGTAATTATTGATAAGTATGATCCCGTTGGCATTTACTTTGTTGTTTTGGGTTTGAGTTATAAACCTTTCCTGTGTTTCTTGTCTAGAGAAGTTTCTTTAGCATTTGTTGAAGAGCTGGTTTGGTGGTGCTGAATTCTCTCAGGTTTTGCTTGTCTGTAAAGCTTTTGATTTCTCCTTCATATTTGAATGAGATCCTTGCTGGGTATAGTAATCTGGGTTGTAGGTTTTTCTCTTTCATCACTTTAAGTATGTCCTGCCATTCCCTTCTGGCCTGAAGAGTTTCTATTGAAAGATCAGATGTTATCAGCTGTTATCCTTATGGGAATCCCCTTGTGTGTTATATGTTGTTTTTCCCTTGCTGCTTTTAATATTTGTTCTTTGTGTTTGATCTTCGTTAATTTGATTAATATGTGTCTTGGGGTGTTTTGTCTTGGGTTTATCCTGTTTGGGACTCTCTGGGTTTCTTGGACTTGGGTGGCTATTTCCTTCCCAATTTATGGAATTTTTCAACTATTATCTCCTCAAGTTTTTTCTCATGGCCTTTCTGTCTTCTTCTTCTGGGACTCTGCCATACAACCCAGTAATCCCACTGCTGGGCATACACACCGAGGAAACCAGAATTCAAAGAGACACGTGTGCCCCAACGTTCATCACAGTACTGTTTACAATAGCTAGGACATGGAAGCAACCTAGATGTCCATCAGCAGATGAATGGATGAGAAAGCTGTGATACATATACACAATGGAATATTACTCAGCTATTAAAAAGAATGCATTTGGATCAGTTCTAATGAGGTGGATGAAACTGGAGCCTATTATACAGAGTGAAGTAAGTAAGTCAGAAATAAAAACACCAATACAGTATATAAACACATATATATGGAATTTATAAAGATGGTAACGGTGACCCTATATGTAAGACAGCTAAAGAGACACAGATGTAAAGAACAGACTTTTGGACTCTGTGGGAGAAGGAGAGGGTGGGATGATTTGAGAAAATAGCATTGAAACATATATATTACCATATGTTAAATACATCTCCAGTCCAGGTTTGATGCATGAGACAGGGCGCTCAGGGCCAGTGCATTGGGATGACCCTGAGGGATGGGATGGCGAGAAAGGTGGGAGGGGGGTTCAGGATGGGGAACACATGTACACCCATGGCTGATACATGTCAATGTATGGCAAAAACCACTAAAGTATTGTAAAGTATTTAGCCTCCAATTA
>NW_011494695.1:1459285-1460254 GCF_000754665.1 Bison bison bison | reverse complement strand
GGGTTATTCTTCTTTTTTTAGTCACTTAAGGTGTAAAGTTAGATTATTTATTTTATTTTTATCTTGTTTCTTGAGGCAGGCTTGTATTGCTATGAACCTTCCCCTTTGCACTGCTTTTTACTGAATCCCAAAGGTTTGGGGTTGTCGTGTTTTCATTGTCATTCATTTCTATGCATATTTTGCTTTCTTTTTTTTGATTTCTTCTATGATTTGTTGGTTAATCAGAAGCGTATTGTTTAGTCTCCATATGTTTGTATTTTTAATAGCTTTTCCCTGTAGTTGACATATAATCTTACTCCATTGTGATCAGAAAAGATGCTTGAAATGATTTCAATTCTTTTTTAATTTACCAAGGCTAGATTTATGGCCCAGGATGTGATCTATACTGGAGAATGTTTCGTGTACACTTGAGAAAAAGGTGAAATTCATTATTTGGGGGTGAAATGTCCTATAGATATATCAATTAGGTCTAACTGGCCCATTGCACAAAAAGGTTTGTGTTTCCTTGCTTATTTTCTGTTTAGTTTATCTATCCACAGGTGTGAGTGGGGTATTAAAGTCTCCCACTATTATTGTGTTACTGTTAATTTCCCCTTTCATACTTATTACCATTTGCCTTACATATTGTGGTGCTCCTATGCTGAGTGCATATATATTTATAATTGTTATATCTTCTTCTTGGATTGATCCTTTGATCATTATGTAGTGTCCTTCTTTGTCTCTTTTGATGGCCTTATTTCAAAATCTATTTTATCTGAGTATTGCTACTCCTGCTTTCTTTTGGTTTCCATTTGCATGAAAAATCTTTTTCCAGCCCTTCACTTTGAGTCTGTATGTGTCCCTTGTTCTGAGGTGGGTCTCTTGTAGACAGCATATATAGGGGTCTTGTTTTTGTATCCATTCAGCCAGTCTTTGTCTTTTGGTTGGGGCATTCAACCCATTTACATTTAAGGTAATTATTGATAAGTA
>NW_011494695.1:1450083-1459185 GCF_000754665.1 Bison bison bison | reverse complement strand
AGCACATGTACACCCATGGCTGATCCATGTCAATGTATGGCAAAAAACACTACAGTATTGTAAAGTATTTAGCCTCCAATTAAAATAATTTTTTTTTTTAAAGGCTAAGCACCAAAGAATTTTATGCTTTTAAATTGTGGTGCTAGAGAAGACTCTTGAGAGTCCCTTGGACAGCAAGGAGATCAAACCTGTCAATCCTAAAGGAAATCAACCCTGAATATTCATTGGAAGGACTGATGCTGAAACTGAAATTCCAATACTTTGGCCAATTGATATGAAGAGCTGACTCACTGTAAAAGACCCTGATGCTAGGAAAGATTGAGGGCAAGAGAAGTGGGTGACAGAAGATGAGATGATTGGATGATCACTGACTCAATGGACATGAGTTGGAACAAACTGGGAGATAGTGAAGCACAGGGAAGCCTGGAAGCTGTAGTCCATGGGGTCACAATGTTCAGACGTGACTCGGGGACTGAATGACAACCAAGCTGCTTATACTATGATCCTGCACACATCACTTGTCCCATTGTATCTGCATAGGATGAAATAACTTCTAAATCTTTGGCAGTAGATATTTGGGGCTTAGTCTCTTTGTCTAAACAACAGCAGCAGCAGCAACAACAAAATTTATCAATTCCTTTAGTAATAGATTCTTTGCTGTGTGAAACTATTGGCTATTTATGTTTTCCCTGATTTCACTGAATCTAGACTCCTTGGTAAATTCTACATTTTTCTGCTTTGTGTCAGTTTTCATAGGAGTGTCTGAGTGACACTACTAATGGCTTTTATGAATTCTCTCTCCATTTTTTTGTCCTACATTTTTTTTTCTTCTAATATGTAGGTGGGAGGGGTTATGCCTTTAAAAGTTTCATTTTCTCCTCAAGTGACTTTTGTAGAAGACATTTTCACTTAATAAGAAAGGGAAAGGAAATCAAGGATGTGAATACATTTAAACAAGATGTGGTTATATAGGGGAGGAATCTGAGGCAGATGGTGGTGTACAACTGGAATGCTTTGGCTAGGCTGGCTAGTGCATTTGTTATAGTATGTCATTTATTTAGAAAGTGGAACAATTCTGTGAGCCCTCATATTGAAGATTCAGAGAGCAAAAATTACCTGTAATTAAGAGACTCCAGGACAAAAATCTCTGAACTCTACTGTTGGAATTAATACATAACTACTTACAGTCCCATTTGATATGCTAGGCTCTTTAACAAGGGATCTCACCCCTGTTCACTTCTCTCTTCCCACTCCACAACTAACAAAACTTATTTTAAGACATGTCAGAACATCAAATTCATTAAATCACATCTGAAGCATGAAAATAAGCTTAACTTCTAAGAGTGAATACAGGTAATTTAAAAATAGCACATTTTTCCATTCATGTATTTAACTCGTTGCTTGTCTATAAATATAAGGCTGAGAAAATTCCCATATCCAATCCCATATCCAACCCATATCCAGGAATTCCCATATCCAATCAAAATCACTAAAGGTTTTGAGCAGAAGCAGGATTTAAATATAATCCTAGCTAAGAAAGCAAAATCTAATACATTGTATAATTGAATTCATATAGACTACTAACAAAGAAAAGATAGACCATACGAAGATTAGAAGTTCAAGGGGTTCAGAAGAAGAATATACCAATATTTATTTAGCCTATCTAAATAACAGTGGAACTGGAAACAAGAATATTCTGATCCTTAAATGTCTAAGGTCTCCTCTGAGACAGAAAAATGTCCTTTTTTTTTTTTCATGAGTCATGGAAAGAGCCCCTTGAACTGCTCTGATTTTCTGTTCAGTAAGCAATCTACTGATTGCTGATAAGCATTCCTACATTGCCACCTGATTGGTTTCTCATTAGGATTATTGGAGATAGTAGAGAAAATTCCCTTCTCATAGCACCTGGCATTCATGGCTATAATTAGGAATACCTTACTCCAGAGTTTGTAGGTTAACCTGGCAGCAAGACCATTTTACCCCAAATAAGGTAAAACATGGCACAACTGAGATCTCAACTAGACTTATTCAATACAATTCTGTCCTGTAGATAGCTTACAGTGAACGGTGTCAGATTTGTGGTCTCTGAAGAAGATTTAGCTTTGGGACCAGGGACTAGGCTTGATCATTCAAGAGCTTTTGGATGGCAGAGTTTTAGTAAAGTATAAAAGGGTCAGAGAAAGCTTCTGACATAAACATCTGAAGGGGGGCGGAGAGTGCCCCCCCACTAGTTAGTTTTATCAAGACCTTATATCCTTTTACCAGACCCATCCCCACAACATGCATCTTAAATTAATAAGATTAGAACTAACAGTAGAAAGATATCACCAGACTCACTCCCACAATATACATCTTAAGATAACAAGATTAGTCAGAAGGTTCTAATCTTAAGGAGAAACATGTCCTTGAGCAAGATATATTGTTACATTGACTAAGACAAAGCAATGCAGAAAAAAAGGTTTGTACTTTTCTCCTTGAGGGCCCCAGACCCCTTTCTTCTCCACAAGGTCCCTGGAACTCCTTATCAACCTACCTAAAGATTAGCTCCTCAGTATGAAATGAAATAAAAAAAAAGGTTGGAAGATCTTTACTCCTTTTTGTCTAAAATTAGGTCTGAAGGTGGAGGCTACACATACAACTTTCACCTTAATTCTTTCCCATGACAGAACAATGGCACTTTGGGGACCAAGATTACATGAACCAAATATTCCTATTGTTCAGGGCCTATGCAGCTGTCATCCCCCCTCCCTACTTTCTCCTTACTTAAGGATCTCTGACTCACTCATGGAAGCAGCAGTCGGTCCTTTGAAAGTGAAGTCATTCAGTCGTGTCCAACTCTTTTCAACCCCATGGACTGTAGCCTACCAGGCTGTCCATCCATGGAATTTTCCAGGCAAGAATACTGGAGTGGGTTACCATTTCCTTCTCCAGGAGATCTTCCCGACCCAGGGATTGAACCCGGGTCTCCCACATTGTAGGCAGACGCTTTACTGTCTGAGCCACCAGGGAAGTCGGTCCTTTAGATTGAGGGAAAGTATGTCCCTTCACTGGTTCCAGGAAATAAATCAAGATCAGTCAAAGCCAATCATGATACCAGTACTCCTCTTTTCCATGTATTTTCCCACCCTCTTTTGATAATGTATGTAACCATGGAACTCAGGTTCCAGGTAAAATGACATGACAAGAACTTCCTTGTTCTATTGGGGAATTTTGAGGAGAGATTATCTCTGCTGATAAACAGCCATAACTTTCAGAAAGAAAACTCATTTTTCCTAGATCTTTCTTTTTAGCTTAAAATGTCAGGATGGATAAGTGATGCCTGGAGCTGTGGTAACTATCTTGCAACACTGAGGCAATAAAGCAAAAGAATGAAAAGTCGACACTTTGAGTATTGTAGAGAAGAACCATGGAAATCCTGCGTTCTTGACATTGTTGAACTTCTGAAATAAATCTGAATATACATGACATGAGCAAATTCTGAAAGACAGTGAAGGACAGGGAAGCCTGGTGTGCTGTAGTTAATGTGGTTGCAAAGTCTCAGACATGACTTAGCAGCTGAACAACAACACTTTTTTTTACTATATTAAATATTCTTAGAACAAAGATATTTTCAGGTTTCTGGTTATTTGCAGCCAAATTAATCCTAATACACTCAACTTCAAGCAGAGAACAGGAGAAAATGCAGATGACAGTCAAATATTTGGACATCGCATTTGATAAAGGTATATGGAATTCTCTGACAGGCTTTCCATTCTCTGACTATATAAATTTGTTTCACTTTCTTTCAAATAATATAAATTACATTCATAGACAAAGAAGAGTAGCATCCCAAAGACTTGTGACTCCTAGAATAAAGAGGTTTTATGGGCTTCCCAGGTTGCGCTAGTGGTAAGGAACCTGCATGCCAATGAGGAGACATAAGAGATGCAGGTTTGATCCCTGGGTCTGGAAGATCCCCTGGAGGAGGAAATGGCAACCCACTTCAGTATTCTTGCCTGGAAAATCCCACAGACAGAGATACCTGGCAGGTTACAGTCGATAGGATTGCAAAGAGCTGGACATGACTGAAACAACTTAATACACACGCACGCAAGCACACACACACACTTTGAACTTATTGTAAATGGTAGTCTCCATGGACACAGTTTCATTAACACAAAGCTCTAACTCTGGCTATGATAAACAGACATTTTAATCTTAGGTCCAAAATCTAAGCCTCTGTTCTGCCATATAAACTCAGTATAGGAGAGAATGGCAATTTTAGTCTAGACATTGTAACAAATCCATCTGGTTAATTTTTTGTACTGCCATCTTGTTTGTTTTGAACTCCACCGGTCCTCCTTTTCAAATCCAACACCTGCATCTAAAAAATAATTCATAAGGAAAATGGTATTGGTTAGAAATGTAGACTAGACTTATTTTCAAAGTGAATGTTTGTATTTTTAGCTGGCCAAATAATGTATCAGCGCTTTCACATAGTTAAAAATTCAAATAACACGAATAAAGTCAAAGTGTCTGTTGGTATTCTTACCAGAGGTGACCTCCACTGTATGTGATTCTTTCAGATCTTTCCTACTTATGTGTTTACAGAAGCTTTACCTAAATAAATAGTAATGTTATATATTCATATATATGTATGTATGCATATATATGTATACATATAATACTTTTGTGTGTTTTCTATTTACATAAAATATTTGTATTATGTACATCATTTTTTTTCCCACCCTATATGTCTCTTCTTTAACCCAGATCTCCTGCATTGCAGGCAGATTCTTTACCATCTGAGCCACTGCATATCAAAAAAAAATAGATCTCAGCCAGGTTTAAAACCTGAAGGTAATATTTATAACAAGAGAGTGAGTCTGCACCTGTATCAATAGGCATCACTCACGAATCCCCAGCACAGAGGTGACCTGGCTTAAGACGTAGAGCAATGCCCTCACCTGAAATCCTAGGAAATCCACATTGGAATCTCTAATACAATCACCTGAGACTCTGATTATGTGCAAACCTACTAATCCCATTATATGGATACCTGAGGCCTAATGTATTATGCCCTTGCTCCAAAAATATGATTCGCAGCATAATACTTTATGCTTTATGTTCATATTTTTGTGAACAGAAGCTAGTTTAGACAGAGGAGAGGTCAAACATTCCACTGAGAAAAATGAATCCTGTAATAAAATCATTTTGTTAAAAGAAATTTCTAGAGTCAAGAAATAAAATACTAATTGAATTTTTTTAAACGAAAGGAAAGGGGTGGCTTCATGCCATATCAGATGACTGTAAGTTTTGTGCAATGCAATTTATTTAATTATTGGCACTGGGTTTCACAGAATACGGTCAACAGAAAGTGTATATGTTGCTAGAACACAGAAACTAGAATAGGTTAAAGATGTTGTGACAGGTTTTTGGTTAATGACTTCATATCCTGTAAAAGGCATTCATTTTCTTCAAGAGAGTGCTTATGGTTTGCCTTTTATGTCACTATGTCTAATTTGTTTTATGCTCTAGCAGTGGAAATTATTTTCTTCCTTCCAATTTATATGGCACACACAAATGAATACTCAAGTAAAAAAAAATGTTGGTTTAATTTGACCATTCTCTGCTTCACCATAAAAGTACATACTTTATTTTGAACTAAGTGGCTAGAAATAATAAGTGGTCTACAAATCATTGAAATTCATTAAGCTTATAAAAAAATTACTTTTGGAAAATAGTTATCATTCTCATTCCAGGAAGACTTAAAAGGATCAATGTACCTGGGAGAAGCTGAAGCAATAGTAATATTTTAAATCTAGCAGCTGGATGGGACCTTGTTTTAGTTAATTATTTCTCATAAGAAAGAGGCAGGAAACCTGGATTACTAGGAAAACTTAGCCAGTCATGTCTAAAAAAATTAGGTCTGAACAATTCTTGTTCATATGTTATAACAAGTGTGTATACATTTATTCATTTTAGCAAATTAAGCAAGTTCAGATTCATTATTGTGAGAAGCTGAAGGAATTTTAGGTGTCAGAAATTTGAAGAGTTTTAAATTTTTGCTGCAAGTTTCCTTTTTTACTTCATGAGTGAGTAAAACTTTGGTAAAACATGAAATTAATACCTTCATTTTTAAAATGAGTTCCAGAAAAACATCTACTTCTGCTTTACTGACTATGTCAAAGCCTTTGACTGTGTGGATCACAATAAACTCTGGAAAATTCTTAAACAGATGGGAATACCAGACCACCTTACCTGCCTCCTGAGAAATCTGTATGCAGGTCAGGAAGCAACAGTTAGAACTGGACATGGAACAACAGACTGGTTCCAAATAGGGAAAGGAGTACATCAAGGCTATATATTGTCACCCTGTTTATTTAAATTATATACAGAGTACATCATGAGAAATGCCAGGCTGGATGTTCACAAACTGGAATCAAGATTTCCGGGAGATATATCAGTAACCTGAGACATGCTGATGACAGCACCCTTATGGCAGAAAGCAAAGAGGAACTAAAAAGCCTCTTGATGAAAGTGAAAGAGAAGAGTGGAAAAGTTGGCTTAAAACTCAACATTCAGAAAACTAAGATCATGGCAAAAAGATGGGGAAACAATGGAAACAGTGACAGACTTTATTTTGGGGGGCTCAAAATCACTGCAGATGGTGACTGCAGCCATGAAATTAAAACACGCTTTCTCCATGGAAGAAAAGTTATACCAATCTAGACAGCATATTAAAAAGCAGAGACATTACTTTGCCAACAAAAGTCCATCTAGTCAAGCCTATGGTTTTTGCAGTAGTCACATATGGATGTGAGAGTTGGACTACAAAGAAAGCTGAGCACCAAAGAATTGATGCTTTTGAACTGTGGTGTTGGAGAAGACTCTTGAGAGCCCCTTGACCTGCAAGGAGATCAAACCAGTCAATCCTAAAAGAAATCAATCCTGAGTGTTCATTGGAAGGACTGATGCTGAAGCTGAAACTCTAATACTTGGGCATCACATCATGTGATGTGAGGAACTCACTCATTGGAAAAGACCCTGATGCTGGGCAAGATTGAAGGCAGGACAAGAAGGGGATGACAGAGGATGAGATAGTTGGATGGCATCACTGATTCAATGGACTGAGTTTGAGCAAGCTCCAGGAGTTGGTGATGGACAGGGTAGCCTGGCATGCTGCAGTCCTTGAGGTTGCAAGGAGTCGGACACAACTGAATAATTGAACTGAACTAACAAATTCAGCTGCATTGAACCTTCACGTACAAGTGTTTGTATGGACATATCCTTTCATTTCTCTTGAACAGACAACTAAGAATGAAATCTGGGTCATATGACTGTTGTTGCTGTTGTTCTTTAGTCTTTCATTCATGTACAAGTCTTTGCAACCCCATGGACTGCAGCACACCAGGCTTCCCTGTCCTTCACCATCTCCCAGAGCATGCTCAATGTCCATTGACTTGGCAATGACATCCAACCATGCCGTCCTCTGTCATCCCCTTCTCCTCCTTCCTTCAATCTTTCTCAGTATCAAGGTTTTAGTGTATTTAACTTTCTAAGAAACTGCGAAACTATTTCAAAGGGGTTGTACTATTTTATATTTTATATTCCCACAATCAGAACATGAGACCTCTGATATATATTTAAGATTAGGTATTTTTATATTAAAAAATTATTGACTACTTGCAGTTAACTTAAATGTTGTTTCCAAAAAATATCACTTAAAAGTCAAGTTTTACTTGTTTAATTTTGTTGTTGTTGTTCATTCTCTAAGTTGTGTCCAACTCTTTGCGATCCCATGGACTGCAGCACCCCAGGCTCCTCTGTCCTTCACTGTCTCCCGGAGTTTGCTGATTCATGTACACTGAGTCAGTGAAGCTATCTAACCATCTCATCCTCTGCCGCCTCCTTCTCATTTTGTCTTAAGGAAGGATAAACGCATAGTAGTTGCCAAGCATAGTTTGATGTTTAAACTCCTGAGTTTTTGTGACTTCCTTCTGGACTCCCTGCTTTTGGGAATATCTGAGAAATTACATGATCTCCTTATGACTGTTTTGATGTGACCTTTCCCTTATACCATGTACACCTAAGAGAGTAGGATATCAGTAGAAATCCAGACTCTGGAGTTCAAAAAACCTCAGTCCAAGTAGGGAAATTAAATACAAGTTGGGTACAGCAAACACAAGAGAAATTAGTGTCATCCTATCTAGAATTTTATGATTCAAGAGTCTGAAGGAAATGTACACTGTTTATTCCAACCACTCATGGAATGCATAAAGGTAGATTATAACATCCCATTGAGTGGTCTGGCTTATAATTATTGCTATTTATTTTTTGCTAGATTTTTAAAATTTAGGTATAATTGACAAATATTTTAACGTCTCTATCAAGATGATTGGATGTATGTGTGCATTGTGAAACAGTTCCCTCCCCATCAAGTGAATAAACACATCCAGTCCCTCACGTGTGTATCATTTTTTGGTGACAACATTTAAGCTCTACTCCTCTTTCATTTATAGAAAACAGCATTATTGATTGTAGTCATGTCACCATATTATATGGTAGACCCTCACGACTTCTTCATATAACTGAAAGTTTTTACTCTTTTACAAACTTCTATCTATTTTCCCCACCATGAAGCCCTTGGCAACAAATTTCTACTGTGCTTTTATTGGTTCAACTTTTTTTTTTAAGGTTCTCCTATGTGTGATACCATATTAATTTCACTTCATTTGATGTTTTAAACTGTGGAGGTAATTCTTGCTTATTTAGGCAAGGCAAATAATTCAAAGTATAAACTTAATAATCTGCATAAGTCCACACTTCCTTATGAAATCAATACTTTGGAGTAATATTATTAATAGTCACATGCTAATTCACACCCATTGTTATGCATATACAAACACTACAGTTCAGTTCAGTTCATTCACTCAGTTGTGTCCGACTCTTGGCGACCCCATGAATCTCAGCACGCCAGGCCTCCCTGTCCATCACCAACTCCCAGAGTTCACTCAAACTCACGTCCATCGAGTCAGTGAAGCTATCCAGCCATCTCATCCTCTGTCATCCCCTTCTCCTCCTGCCCCCAATCCCTCCCAACATCAGAGTCTTTCCCAATGA
>NW_011494695.1:1449877-1449983 GCF_000754665.1 Bison bison bison | reverse complement strand
CATTTATATGTGGAATCTAAAAATACAAAAAAAAAAAAAAAACCCAAAAACACTGAATATAAGAAAAAAGAAGTAGACTCACAGATATAGAGAACACACCAGTGGT
>NW_011494695.1:1440798-1449777 GCF_000754665.1 Bison bison bison | reverse complement strand
ATCAAGTCTTCGGCACTCAGCTTTCTTCACAGTTCAACTCTCACATCCATACATGACCACTGGAAAAACCATAGCCTTGACTAGATGGACCTTTGTTGGCAAAGTAATGTCTCTGCTTTTTAATATGCTATCTAGGTTGGTCATAACTTTTCTTCCAAGGCATACTCAAAATTACTTTCAAGCTTAAGTCATTCTGACCTTAAATGACTGACTTTCGGAAACTTTAAAATTTTCTGTTATTTTAGAAACTGAGATCAATTTAATTAATGCAATAATTATTTTTAATAAACTTTATTTTTAAATAATTGTGCCCTCTGACTTTATTTATGCATAACCATACTCAACATAAGAGAAATGTAACTTAACTTATACAAAAATACGAATTAACAATTCTTTAAAGCAAAGTTGTGAGAAAGACATTAAGTAAAAGATATAATTCAAGTATTTACCATAGAACTGTACAGTTTTACACCTCTATACAGTTCAATTTAGGATCAAGAGAAGGATGCTTCCCTCACTGTTCCAATTCAACATTTTTTATATCAGAACAAGAGATATAAAACAACACTAGAATGGAGAGATAAATTGTCAACTTTATTTACTATATTATGATTCCATAAAAATTCAAGTGAGCCTACAGTTACACGTTTGGAATCAATAAAAGCTTAGCAATTATTTAAAAGTGGAAAAATAATTTTTATGTTTTTAGCAACAATTGATTAGAACTTCTAATTACAATAGATTGAAGTAGATAGTTCTGTTGGCTTTCCAGGTGGTAAAGAGTTTGCCTGCCAATGCAGGAGACACAAGAGACACAGTTCAGTCCCTGGGTTGGGAGACCCCTGGAGTAGGAAATGGAAACCCACTCTAGTACTCCCGCCTGGGAAATCCCATGGAAAGAAGAGTCTGGTGGGCTACAGTCTAAGGGGTCACAAAGAGTTGGACATGACTGAGCGACTGAGCACACACACACACACACACACACACACACAAACAGTACTATTAAGAACAACAACAACAAAAGGTATTTAGAGATACATTAAACCAAATATATGCAGACCTTATATGAAGAAGAAAAAGATATGAAATAATTTTCATATTATTTTACTAAAAGATACAAAATAATTCCTAAATAAATAGTTTCTATGTTCTTGGGGAGAAAAAATTAAATCTCGCTAATGTTAATTATCCAATAATTAATTTATAAAATCAATTGAACAAAGAAACCTGTATAATACTATGCATTGTAGCATTGCTTGCAATGATGAAAGACTGAAAATGAAAACTTAGTTCATTTATACAAGATTAGATATATAAACTGAAACTTATTTATATAATGTGATGCCACATAGTAAATGAATGAATTTTACTTCAATGTTCAATATGGTGTAAAAAAAAATGTGAAATGAAAAATCAAGTTTTTCATGTAGAAGTATATATGTAGTACGGTACAATGTTCATAATTACATGGAAAATAAAGACATTATTTATGTTTCTTTACAGATAATAGATAACTTCACAGGATAACTTCAAAGTGTTAAAGTGGGCATATGAAACACTAAATGTAAGGCAGATATTTCTTGAGATGTAAAAAAAAGGAGCGTGGTATCTGGAAATAAAATTTCATAGAGCCATGGGTGTTTAATGGGTGTAGTTAATCTGTATGTTTGAATTTTTTCTTAAAAAAAAAATTCAATACAGCAAAATTGTCCTCCATCCTTAAAACAGATAATGCCTCTTGTTCAAGTTGCAGCAGTAAATATTTGGTTTGTATTTAAGAACTCTATTGTGCAGTATCACTGTATTCTTAATCATTTTCAGCATCACTTGATTTCCAGGATATGAGAGACTAAAACCAAGACTCCACTGTGAGGTTGATACACTTACATCTCTTAACCTATACTCACCCCAATGAGTCTCTCTCAATCTCCTCCCAGACAGAGTTGGCAAAGAGTTTGAATTATAACCACTGGGCTCGTTTATGTGTTTATGTATAAACACTGGAAGCATTTATGTATGCTTCAATTTAGTGGTATCCCCAAATTTAATCCTTCATGTACTCAAGCTCAGAAACCTAAGTAAGGGTATTTGGATGCCTTCTGCTGTAATTTCCTTCCCTTCCTAAATATCTATCTTGGATACAGCATTATTAAAACCAATAGCATTGTGCAATAGTCCTTCACCATTTACGTCTGACACTAATGAATATTGGTGGCAAAGGCAATAGAATTCAATGGAATTCATATCTATACTGGAGTGGGTTGCCATTTCCTTCACGACCCAGGGATCGAACCCGGATCTCCTGCATTGTAGGCAGACGCTTTACCATCTGAGCTACCAGGGAAGCCCTTATGTCCCTTTACCATCATTTAAATAGAGTTCTTGACAAATACTGTATAATATCATTTATATGTGGAATCTAAAAATACAAAAACAAAAAACAAAAACAAAAGCACTGAATATAAGAAAAAAGAAGTAGACTCACAGATATAGAGAACACACCAGTGGTAACCAGTGGTTGGGAGGGTGCAATATGTGGGTAGGGAAGTGGGAGGTATAAACGATTGGATGTAAGTTAGGCTCAAGGATGTATTGTACAACACAGGGAATATAGCAAATGTTTCAGAATAACTGTAAATCGAAAGTAACCATTAAAAACTGTATAAAAGTTAAAAATAAAAAATTTTAGTTAGAAAATATTTTTTAATAAATAGATCTCTTGAGTACCCTACTCACGCTACCTTATATACTCAAAAACTCTTACGTATCTTCATGAAACCTACAGATTTTCTGAATTGTTGACCTGACATTATATCATTACATTTGCCCATTCTGCTTTGACAGGCTTTGCTATATGAGTGTGTGCACACAAGTGTGTGTGTGTATGTGACTTCCCTGGTGGCTCAGATGGTAGAGTCTGCCTGCAGTTCGGGAGACCCAGGTTCAGTCCCTGAGTTGGGAAGATCCCCTGGAGGAGGGAATGGCTACCCACTCCAGAATTCTTGCTTGGAGAATCCCATGGACAGAGGAGTCTGGTGGGCTACAGTCTGGGATCGCAAAGGATTGGACACAACTGAGTGACTAACACAGTGACTTTCATATACATATATGTGTGTATGTGTGTGTGTGTGTGTGTGTGTGTGTGTTGGAGAAGGCAATGGCACCCCAGTCCAGTACTCTTGCCTGGAAAATCCCATGGACGGAGGAGCCTGGAAGGCTGCAGTCCATGGGGTTGCTGAGGGTCGGACACGACTGAGCGACTTCACTTTCACTTTCATGCATCGGAGAAGGAAATGGCAACTGACTCCAGTGTTCTTGCCTGGAGAATCCCAGGGACGGGGGAGCCTGGTGGGCTGCCGTCTCTGGGGTCGCACAGAGTCGGACACGACTGAAGCAACTTAGCAGCAGCAGTGTGTGTGTGTATATATGGTTTACGTGTGGGTATGTGTGTTACATTGAAGCAATAAAATTAGTAGGATATAAGATGTTTATTATAACAGCATGTAATGGTAGAGATAAAAGTTATGAGAAACGTTAATCTAACCCAAAGATACCTATCTAGTTGGACAGATAGCCATGACTCTATGTCAAAATCTATTTTAACTGAGCACTTAGGGCATACTTATTAATTCAAAGGGGCTTTAAATCACAGTATTTTGCACAGGACACATTATTCTTTAATTTATCAAGACTTTAATATTTTAAGACATTTATCCACCTAGTCCCAATGCAATTCCAACTCCCACCAAAGCAAAACAAGGTGTCAAAGACACTTGAATTTTCTAGTCTTTAACTTCTAAGGGTTTCTGTTCATCCAACTCCAACCAGAGCCTTTCCCTTCTAAAACATTTCTTAATTTCTGCATTAAACTTCCTAACATTAAACTTGCTTCTAGTGTTGAAGATTGTACATTCTGGAGTCAGACTACCTGATTTGGTTGGAGTTTTTGCATTTTTCTCTGGTGGCTCAGTTGGTAAAGAATTCACCCGCAACGCGGGCCTGGGTTTGATCCCTAGGTTGGGAAGATCTCTTGGAGAAGGGAACGGCTACCCACTCCAGTATTCTGGCCTGGAGAAGCCCATGGACTGTATAGTCCATGGGGTCACAAACAGTGGGACATGACTGAGCGACTTTCCGTTTCACTTTCACTTTCTGCATTTTTCTGCTTATTTTTCTGCCTAAACCTTGTTAAATCTCAATTTCCTTAACCAGAATATGGTGATAATAGTGATACCCACTTCAATGGACTGGCATGGGAATTAATCAGTACCCTTATATTTTTTAGAACTATGGTCAGCATTTAGTCAACTGCTCAATATATTTTAGGTATGACTGTTATCATGGTCATAGTCTCCCCCATTATCACTGAAAAAAATGTTACTCTTACAGTCTGCAATCAAAGCTATATTCCTTGGTTGTCAATATAACTATACAGCTCTTATACCAAGTATCTAGCAAAATCATCCTCTCTGCTTAACAGTCCTCCTCTTTTGTCCCTACGCCCAGGTTACCCCTCAACATTCCATTGCTGGTCAAGCTCTCAGAATGCTCTCTATCTACTAAAGTCTACAAAAATACTCTTCTTGTCCTGTTTTGCTCACCAGAATTTTAAGTCCATAGGATCCAGAACCATGTCTTTACATTCACCAGAACCTGAAAAATTCACCAATATGACAGGAAGGCCTTGTATGCAAATTCAAACAAGAGAGTTTATGTGTACTATTCACTGCAGAATCTCTAGTGTTGAGAACAAATCTGAAATAAATAAAATTTGGAAACCATAAAATAATATGGTTAAGAGAGTCAGGTTATCTGGTTCTGGTAAGCTCAGTTTTCTCACATGCAAAATAGAAATTATAATATTGCCTATCTCACAGGGTATTGTGGTAAATGAGCTAACACATGTAAAGCACTTTGAACTAGCTTTGACATGAGTACTCAGTAATAATAACCAATACCACCATAATGATTTTATTAAATACTGAAGCTTCATCTTCAATATAAATGGAATGGCTCCAAAGATAGGATTAGAAAAATCCTAGCCCTCTCTCTAATGAAATATGAAGTTCATTTTTTTAAAGCAAGGGGAAAAATACAAAAGGTCCGTTGAAATACAAAATATGTTAAACCTTCAAAACCCATTTGAAGACTTCAGCTTTCTCCCACAATGTAGCAAAAAGGACTGAATTTACCTACCCACCTTAAACAACTAAAAGACCAGACAAAATATATGAAATTATGCTTTTCAGACATTGAACATCAAGAGAGTAATTCCTGAAAGAAAGCAGCTGAGTTGAACCATGAAATCATCTGAGTCCACTCCTGAAGTGTCCCCAGGCCTCAGGGCACGAAGGAAGAAACACTAACAGACTATGGTCTCTTGAGGTCAGAATATAGAATTCAGAGACAGAGGAGGCCAAGGCAGCTAGATCACCTATAGATAAAATTATGGGATGTCTATGAGAAAATATGAGAACATTTTCATTACAATCAGGTAGGCAAAGAATTCATAAAAAGGCACAAAATTCAAGTTTAGTTAAAAATGATAAACTGACCAGCATCATTAAAATGTCTTATTTTTCAAACGACACTGTTAAAAAAATAGAAAGGCAAGCTATAGACTAAACCGAAATATATACAAAATAAATACCCACAAAAGAGTTTATATTCAGATTTTACCTAAGAGTTCAAATCTGTTGCCATTTTTAGTGGATGTCTTCTTGTGGATTTTAAATATATGTATATATATATTTAATTATCTGAGTAATGTATTTAATATATAATATATTTACTGTAATAATTAATTATTATATAGGTATATATTTAATATACATAAAATAAATATTAAATTATACATATTTGAAATCCATAAAGAAGACAACCAAGAAATAGGGCAAAAGATAATGATACTTCTCCAAAGAAGATGTATGAATGGCTAATACACACATGAAAAGATGTTCAATATTCTTATTCATTATAGAAATCCAAATTACATTCAAAATGAGATACCACTACATCCTATCCACTAGAATGGACAAATAAATACCTCCAAGGGATCAAGGGTGTTAGGTTACAGGGAAACTCTCATTCTGCCAAAGGGAATGTCAGATAGTACAAAAACTTTGAAAAGCATTTAGGTATTTTCTTAAAAAGTTAAACAAACATATCATATGACCTCACTCCTTTCCTAGATATTTATTCCTAAGGGAAAAAAAAGCATATATTCACCAAAAGTCTTCTATGTGAATATCTATAGCTACTTTGTGGAAACAGTGACAGACTTTATTTTCTTGGGCTCCAAAATCACTGCAGCCATGAAATTAAAAGATGCTTGCTCCTTGGAAGAAAAGCTTTGACCAACCTAGACAGCATATTAAAAAGCAGAGACATTACTTTGCCAACAAAGGTCCATCTAGTTGAAGCTATGGTTTTTCCAATAGGCAGGTATGGATGTGAGAATCAGACTATAAAGAAAGCTTAGTGACAAAGAATCGATGCTTTTGAACTGTGGTGTTGGAGAAACCTCTTGAGGGTCCCTTGGACAGCAAGGAGATCAAATCAGTCAGTCCTAAAGGAAATCAATCCTGAATATTCATTGGAAGGACTGATGCTGAAACTGAAGCTCCAATACTTTGGCCACCTGATGCCAACAACTAACTCATTGGAAAAGACCCTGATGCTGGGAAAGACTGAAGGCAGGAGGAGAAGGGGACAACAGAGACAAGATGGTTGGAGGGCATCACCGACTCAATGGACATGAGTCTGAGCAAGCTCTGGGAGTTGGTGAAGGACAGGGAAGCCTGGCGTGCTGCAGTCCATGTGGTTGCAAAGAGTTGGACACGACTGAGTGACTGAACAACAACAAAATTAGAAACAATCCAAATGTCCATGATATGGAATACTAAAATGAAATACTACTAATCAATAATAAGGAATGCACTATTGATACATTCAACAACTTGATTAAATCTCAGAATCATTATGCTGAAAAAAGCCAGACTAAAAAGCATATATATATGATTCTATGTAAATTTGTAGAAAATTAAAACATATCTGCAGTAACAGAAAGCAGAGTGGTGGATGTGAAAGGACAGTGTGAGAGGAAGGGGAGGATTGCAAATGAGCACAAGGAAATTGGGGACAGGAAAATGTTTGCTGTCTCTTTTGTGATAATGGTTTATGAATGTACATGTATGGCAAAACTCATTAAATGGTAAACTTTATATGAATTTACTGTGCATCAGTCATCACTCACCTTAAAAATAAATTTCAATTTGATTTTCTATGAAAATATTTATTGTTTATGCTAGTAAAATACAGATAATGCAGATAAGGCAAAGAGCCTCCATGACAACCACTCTCAAATTTTACTTGCTTCCACCAAGTTAGCTACTATTATCAGTTGGGTACATATGGCTCCCAGATCTTTTTCAAAGTATTTTCCTATATTAGTCTATGTGTGTTAGAAGATTATTTATAGGCACACATCCATTTGTGTAGCTTAAGATTTCATAATTACACGTGTGTGTGTATATGTGTTTAGAAGCAGATGGTAGTTGTTGTAGGGCAGAAACCAACACAACATTCTAAAGCAATTATCCTCCCATTAAAAAAGTAAAAAAAGAAAGAAATGATACTATAAAATACTTTGGGATGTCACCACACAAGTACACATATATTCTCACATTTTTAATTTCTGTAAGATATTCCATGTATTGGAGAAGGCAATGGCAACCCACTCCAGTACTCTTGCCTGGAAAATCTCATGGATGGAGGAGCCTGGTAGGCTGCAGTCCATGAGGTCGCTAAGAGTCGGACACGACTGAGTGACTTCACTTTCACTTTTCACTTTCATGCATTGGAGAAGGAAATGGAAACCCACTCCAGTGTTCTTGCCTGGAGAATCCCAGGGATGGCGGAGCCTGGTGGACTGCTGTCTATGGGGTCACACAGAGTCAGACACAACTGAAGCGACTTAGCAGCAGCAGCAGCAGCATTCCATGTATGGCTTTATCATATTTTGACTGCTCCCATTGATATGAGTATTTTCAATTTTACAATTTTAAAAATAGATGTAACATACACCATTATAAATCTAAGTATATGTATAAAAGTTTTTCTAGAACAATATCAGGATGTAAAGGAACTATGTTCAAGAATGCATTCCTCACTTAAATGGGACAGATACAACCAGATCACTCTTTGATCTATTATCAATTCCCTAAATTGCTAAATAAATAATGTAGTAATGCAACCCTGAATATTCATTGGAAGGACTGATACTGAAGCTAAAATTCCAATACTTTGACTACCTAATGAGAAGTGCAAACTTATTGGAAAAGCCCCTGATGCTGGGAAAGACTGAGGGCAGGAGAAAAGGGCAACAGGGGATAAGACGGTTGGATGGCATCACAGACTCAATGGATATGAGTTTAAGCAAACTCCACTGAACTGAACTGAACTGAAGGGGCCGTGAAGGACAGGAAAGCCTGGCCTGGTACAGTTCATGAGGTCACAAAGAGTTGGACGTGACTTAGCGACTGAACAAAAACAAAAGATAATATTCACCTATAATGTCTTTGTCTCATTTAAAAATACATTCCAGGGGCTTTAATTTTATATAGAGCTATGCATCTCAGGAGATAAATCAATAAAACTAACACTTCTGTGTGATACTAAATTTGATCTTTAAACAAGTGTCTATTGCTAATGCTAACCAACTTGGAAGTGACTAGGAAAAATACAAAGTCTAAATAACAGTAATTTAGCTAATGAATTGCTGCTTCAAATGACTATCACCCAGACAAATCCACAGTTGACTTTAAGCAGTCAAACTTCATTAATGCTTGACGACTAACACAGAAGATGGACTGTCAACTTAAAAATTATTGGTGTCTTCCAAACAACTGGCTGCTGCTGCTGCTGCTAAGTCACTTCAGTCGTGTCCGACTCTGTGCGACCCCAGAGACGGCAGCCCAT
>NW_011494695.1:1433611-1440698 GCF_000754665.1 Bison bison bison | reverse complement strand
CAAGAACACTGGAGTGGGTTGCCATTTCCTTCTCCAATGCATGAAAGTGAAAAGTGATAGTGAAGTCACTCAGTTGTGTCCGACTCTTAATGACCCCATGGACCGCAGCCTACCAGGCTCCTCCATCCATGGAATTTTCCAGGCAAGAGTACTGGAGTGGGGTGCCATTGCCTTCTCTGAACAACTGGCTACAGTGAGGCAGAAATCATATGTGAAAACATTATCTAATTATACGTGGAAAGGGAAATTTTAAGGGTTATAAGCAGAATTTGCTCAAATCCAATGAATTGAAACCTGTGTTTTTCTTTGGACAAAACAATGAAACATTCTGTTACTTGCTATTCTATACACCAAGAGAAATTAATAATCTTTAAGATTGTTTTCACTTTTTTTACTTGATTGAAATAATCTTCATTCAACCTATCTTAAGGGACTATTGGTAATGAACTTACAACCAAGAAGAAATAGAATGCAATAATTTCTGAAGATTTTTTTTCTCCTTTAAATGCAGAAATGCAATGTTGAAACTGTATTTTACATTTTTTATAAAGCCTTTTCTGGGAAAAGAACACACATTCGTAAGAGGATACATACTTTACGGAACATCTATATTTCCCCTAATATAATCCATTTTTTGACATTTGCAACACATTTCTTTTGTTATTTTGGACATTGAGAAGTGCAAGGCCAAATGTGTCCTTATTTCAACATTTTCAGAAAATCATATCTTATGCATATTGTATTTGAATGTCACCTTCATTTTTATTTTCTACTTGTATTTTTTATCTCCATGGTGAGTTATCTCATTATCATCATCATTTAAAATTCTTGAGTATCTCTGAAGAATTACAAATCGTTTTGGGAATATATTTGCTAAGTCACTTCAGTCGTGTCCGACTCTGTGGGACCCCAGAGACGGCAGCCCACCAGGTTCCCTCGTCCCTGGGATTCTCCAGGCAAGAACACTGGAGTGGGTTGCCATTTCCTTCTCCAATGCATGAAAGTGAAAAGTGAAAGTGAAGTTGCTCAGTCGTGTCCGACTCTGGCGACCCCATGGACTGCAGCCTACCAGGCTCCTCCATCCATGGAATTTTCCAGGCAAGAGTACTGGAGTGGGGTGCCATTGCCTTCTCCGGGGAATATATTTAGAACTATACAATATGATAGATTGCATTATTGACCCCAATTCTTTATTCATTTCTGCATCCATAACTTTTGACATGTGACTTTGGGGTTCTTCCCTTTGACTTTGGGTTCAGCCGTGTGACTGACTTTGGCCAATTGACTGAGGCAGATATGAAGTGTGTCAGTTCAGAAAGTGAAAGTCTTAGTTGCTTATTCATGTCTGACTCTTTGCAACCCCATGGACCCACCAGGCTCCTCTGCCCATGGGATTCTCCAGACAAGAATACTGGCGTGGGTAGCCTTTCTCTTCTCTAGGAGATCTTCTTGACCCAGGAATCAAACCTGGGTCTCTTGTACTGCTGGCAGATTCTTTACATCTGAGCACCAAGGAAGCCCATAGTGAAAGTGAAGTTGTTCAGTCGTGTCCGACTCTTTGTGACCCCATGGACTATAGCCTATCAGGCTCCTCCATCCATGGGATTCTCCAGGCAGGAATACTGGAGTGGGTTGCCATTTCCTTCTCCAGGAGATCTTCCCAACCCAGGGACTGAACCTGGGTCTCCCGCATTGTAGGCTGACACTTTGCCATCTGAGCCACCAGCCCATACTTGGCCCTTAATGGGTTTTACCCATTTTGACATGCATTCTTATATTTTTGTCATTGGTACTGGAAGAATATACCTGGATAATCTGCTATTCCAAGATTAAGGATAAACACAACAGACTCAAAGTACTGAAGCATGAAACAAAACCTCTCTGGCTGTTGTAACTTAAATTAGCTAAGCCAGAGACATGTAAGAGAGCCCAGCTGAGATAAGCAGAGGCACACCAGTTGCTCTCTAAATAAGATCCCCCTTTTTGTCCCTCACATGTGTGAATATCACTGAGAATTTTTTTGCTACTGTTTGTTATACAGCATTACTGTGTCAATAGCTAACTGATCCATATCATGTGATTTTGTTTGTGTGTGTGTATGTGTGTTTTCTCTTAAGCTTACTTGTTATTCTACATTCTGTTGCCTGCTTATGTGTTACCCGTTGCCACCTAAAATAGAGTGAAAATATTAATAAACATTAATCCACAAGCAAATGGATTTTACTTGTTAAACATGAGAATTCTAGTAACCTTAGCTCAAGCCTTAGCTCCAGAATCCATCATCCACATGAAATCTTAAATGATCTTATATCACTCTGAACTTTGGTTTTTATCATCTATAGGCAGGGGATGCTTGAGTATTCAAGCCCAGCCTTGGGATATTCAACAGAATCATACTGTATAATCAATTAATGACACTTAACATCACCACAAGGCTGAAAAGGGGGAGTGGGTTATCTGCCAGGTATTTTGCTTCCCTCCTCTACATCTAACATGAACAGTTACCTAACATTTTGTGCTGTGTGCTGTATGTTCAGTCACTCAGTCATGTACTACTCTTTGGGATGGTATGGACTGTGGCCAGCTAGGTTCCTCTGCCCGTGGGATTTGCCTGGCAAGAATACTGGACTGGGTTCCCATTTCCTCCTCCAAGGGATCTTCCTGCCCCAGGGATCAAACCCACATCTGCTGTGTCTCCTGCATTGCATGCAGACTCTTTACCACTGAGCCACATGCTAACAACATATTACTCCCATATTACTTAAATAAAAAGTTTTATAAAAATAAAATATGATATTATAAATAAACATAGTCAATAACACTTATACAACCCCCAGATTTAGAATCTTAGTCTCATACTATGGTCAGTAGAATCATTTCTTCCATTGCTCTTATTTTATATGTGAGAATATGGAGAACTCTAAAAATAAAAGCTATCACATGTAGCAAAACTTAAACTAGAAATCTCCTCTATCACTAGTTCAACATCATAACCAGGAGGCCTCTCTAAACCTCTTGTGGCCATTAAGTCATCTCCATGATTTTACTAACTGCCACTTTATGAAGCCTCTGTCTTAATTTATAGCATTTTTTCAATGGACTAATGGTAATGAAAATGAGAGAATTTTACACATGTGGGAAATAAATCCACAATTAACCAATAAGCCCCTACTTTCTACATTACTGAATATAAAAAAGCAAAGACTAAAAAGTTAAAATATCCTCCAATGTTTAATTAAAAGTCAAAGTATCTCATCATCTTTTTTTTCTTGCTTGCTTTAACTAATTCTCTGACTGCTGCATATGTAAATCTTACTTCAAATGTAACTTGATTTTTTTTAGGAAAAAAGACTATATATGAATTCCATGTAAGTTTAAATTTATAATTCCCCTATGAGGAAAAAAATAGAATCTGAAGTGTGTTTTTAGAGGTGCATAATAAGAGAGCCTCTTAGAATTATTCTTACTCTGAAATTATTAAGAAAAGAAAAAGAAAATGGTACAGGTTTGGGAATAAAGAAGAAAAAAATGAAGGATGAATTAAAAGTATCACTGTGTACCTCATCTAGCATAAGGCTCCTGAACTTGGTTAACTGAAGAATAAGGTTCATATCAATATTTGATCCAATATTGATTTAATGGGAGAAATAAATTTGTTGTTAGTGAGATGTGGAGATAACCCCCAGGAGGTTAAGCAATGTAACAACCAATCTGTCAAGTAGCTTAAGATACAGATTGACTTCAAGATACAGAAAGACAATTCAAACAGAAAGGATGCACAATCAGAAGTGATACCTAGTTTCAGGAGGTAATGATGCATCAAACAAGGGGTCAAAGCAACACTGTAAATCAGCTTCCTCTGTGTAAGAAAACTTATTTTCTGGTTTAAGACTTCCAATAATGTTTTGGCTCACCAACTAAAGTTTTCTAATTATATTTGTATCAGAACATTGTTTTCTGATTAATTATAATAGAATTTGCACCCCTCTCTGCAAAACCTATGCTTGGGCACAAGTGGATGCATGTGTGTTCATGCCCATGTACGTGCAGCACGAATAAATAGGAACCAATTACACAACTCCTCTCCACTTCTATAACATCTCATCTATTGATATGACACTAACTGTGTACATCTGATGCTCAAAACACCCATCCTTTTGCTCCATAGCCACCATCTGGAGCTACCACCAAAGCCAGCTAGTCTATGGACTTACTCTTGATAGTCTCAGAATCCAAACTAGAAAATAAAGAAGGGCTTAATAATTCAGGGCCAATACTACAAAAGCAGTGCAAATAAAATCCAATGGGCCTTTCAAAAACACTCAGTATTTGCCTAACCCTGCGTGTCAGAAATTGAAAGGTGAGTAAGACACAACATCTAATTTCAAAGTATTTGTGGTCTAGTAAAGAAATGTCATAGGCTGTCTGGATGGTGTACAGCAGGCTGGACTTGATGTGTGAAGAATGGAAAGCTATTAAATTAATAGTTAAAGAGGTCGTTAGGGTGGAGTGAAGCAAGATTTTCATTCTCCCTAGCATTTATTGACAGTCACAGGATAAGAAGTAGTGAATTTAAGATAACCACCTACCTCCCACAACCAGTCCTGTAAAGGATTTGAGACTGCTTTGCATATAATCAACCCATAAATTGCACTCATATTTTTCCTGCCTTCTTAATCTTGAAGAGAGCAAAATGATGTCTACTTTGACCTGTTCTGGAGATATCTCTTAAATTGATCTTCTGTGGTTGTTCTCTTCTTAAATATATTTTAAGCTAAATTTTTAAAATTATAAATTACCTATATATTAAATGTTATGAAAAGTGTGGACTATCAAGTAGGAAAAAGACAATTTTAAATGACTCATAATTCAAATACTCAAAGAAAATCACTATTGACATATCTTTACTTCATTTGGTCATTCATTTATACTTCCAACAAATCTCACTAAAAGCTTACTATGTGCTCTACATGCTGGCCTTCTGGAGGTCTTCCTTACATAAACAAACACTGTCCTTCACAAAACTGGGATCATGTATGTAGATACATAATTTTGTATTTTTACTTGTTGATATGTGGTGAACATTTTCAGGTATCATTAAACATTTTTGTAACATTTATCAAGAAATTCAGGGTTTTATTATTTTTTTTAATTTTATTTAACTTTACAATATTGTATTGGTTTTGCCATATATCAAAAATGAATCTGCCACAGATCTACATGTGGTCCCCATCCTGAACCCTCCTCCTTCCTCCCTCCCCATACCATCCCTCTGGGTCGTCCCAGTGCACCAGCCCCAAGCATCCAGTATCATGCATTGAACCTGGACTGGCAACGTTTCATATATGATACTATACATATTTCAATGCCATTCTCCCAAATCATCCCACCCTCTCCCTCTCCCACAGAGTCCAAAAGACTGTTCTATACATCAGTGTCTCTTTTGCTGTCTCGTACACAGGGTTATTGTTACCATCTTTCTGAATTCCATACATATGCCTTAGTATACTGTATTGGTGTTTTTCTTTCTGGCTTACTTCACTCTGTATAATAGGCTCCAGTTTCATCCACCTCATTAGAACTGATTCAAATGTATTGTTTTTAATGGCTGAGTAATACTCCATTGTGTATATGTACCACTGCTTTCTTATCCATTCATCTGCTGATGGACATCTAGGTTGCTTCCATGTCCTGGCTATTATAAACAGTGCTGTGATGAACATTGGGGTACACGCGTCTCTTTCTATTCTGGTTTCCTCAGTGTGTATGCCCAGCAATGGGATTGCTGGATCATAAGGCAGTTCTATTTCCAGTTTTTTAAGGAATCTCCACACTGTTCTCCATAGTGGCTGTACTAGTTTGCATTCCCACCAACAGCGTAAAAGGTTCCCTTTTCTCCACACCCTTTCCAGCATTTATTGCTTGTAGACTTTTGGATCGCAGCCATTCTGACTGGCATGAAATGGTACCTCATAGTGGTTTTGATTTGCATTTCTCTGATAATGAGTGATGTTGAGCATCTTTTCATGTGTTTGTTAGCCATCTGTATATCTTCTTTGGAGAAATGTCTATTTAGTTCTTTGGCCCATTTTTTGATTGGGTCATTTATTTTTCTGAAATTGAGCTGTAGGAGTTGCTTGTATATTTTTGAGATTAATTGTTTGTCTATTGCTTCATTTGCTATTATTTTCTCCCATTCTGAAGGCTGTCTTTTCACCTTGCTTATAGTTTTCTTTGTTGTGCAGAAGCTTTTAAGTTTAATTAGGTCCCATTTGTTTATTTTTCCTTTTATTTCCAATATTCTGGGAGGTGGGTCATAGAGGATCCTGCTGTGATTTATGTTGGAGAGTGTTTTGCCTATGTTCTCCAAAAGTACAACTTTCCAAAACTGGACCAGGAAGAAATAGAAAAACTTAACAGACCCATCACAAGCACGGAAATTGAAACTGTAATCAGAAATCTTCCAGCAAAGAAAAGCCCAGTTCCAGACGGCTTCACAGCTGAATTCTACCAAAAATTTAGAGAAGAGCTAACACCTATCCAGAAAATTGCAGAGGAAGGTAAACTTCCAAACTCATTCTATGAGGCCACCATCACCCCAATACCAAAACCTGACAAAGATGCCACAAAAAAAGACAACTACAGGCCAATATCACTGATGAACATAGATGCAAAAATCCTTAACAAAATTCTAGCAATCAGAATCCAACAACACATTAAAAAGATCATACACCATGACCAAGTGGGCTTTATCCCAGGGATGCAAGGATTCTTCAATATCTGTAAATCAATCAATGTAATACACCACATTAACAAATTGAAAAATAAAAACCATATGATTATCTCAATAGATGCAGAGAAAGCCTTTGACAAAATTCAACATCCATTTATGATAAAAACTCTCCAGAAAGCAGGAATAGAAGGAACATATCTCAACATAATAAAAGCTATATATGACAAACCCACAGCAAACATTATCCTCAATGGTGAAAAATTGAAAGCATTTCCTCTAAAGTCAGGAACAAGACAAGGGTGCCCACTTTCACCATTACTATTCGACATAGTTTTGGAAGTTTTGGCCACAGCA
>NW_011494695.1:1432194-1432698 GCF_000754665.1 Bison bison bison | reverse complement strand
AGAGTTTCTCATGATGTACTCTGCATAGAAGTTAAATAAACGGTGAGAATATACAGCCTTGACGAACTCCTTTTCCTATTTGGAACCAGTCTGTTGTTCCATGTCCAGTTCTAACTGTTGCTTCCTCACTTGCATACAAATTTCTCAAGAGACAAATCAGGTGGTCTGGTATTCCCATCTCTTTCAGAATTTTCCACAGTTTCTTGTGATCCACACAGTCAAAGGCTTTGGCATAGTCAATAAAGCAGAAATAGATGTTTTTCTGGAACTATCTTGCTTTTTCGATGATCCACCTGATGTTGGCAATTTGATCTCTGGTTCCTCTGCCTTTTCTAAAACCAGTTTCAACATCAGGAAGTTCATGGTTCACATACTGTTGAAGCGTGGCTTGGAGAATTTTGAGCATTACTTTACTAGTGTGTGAGATGAGTGCAATTGTGTGGTAGTTTGAGCATTCTTTGGCATTGCCCTTCTTTGGGATTGGAATGAAAACTGACCTTTTCC
>NW_011494695.1:1429043-1432094 GCF_000754665.1 Bison bison bison | reverse complement strand
GATGTTCAAGCTGGATTTAGAAAAGGCAGAGGAACCAGAAATCAAATTGCCAACATCCGCTGGATCATCGAAAAAGCAAGAGAGTTAGAGAAAAACATCTACTTCTGCTTTATTGCCTATGCCAAATCCTTTCACTGTGTGGACCACAACAAACTCTGGGAAATTCTGAAAGAGATGGGAATACCAGACCACCTGACCTGCCTCTTGAGAAATCTATATGCAGGTCAAGAAGCAACAGTTAGAAATGGACATGGAACAAGAGACTGTTTCCAAATAGGGAAAAGAGTACATCAAGGCTGTACATTCTCACCCTGCTTATTTAACTTCTATGCAGAGTACATCATAGAAATGCTGGGTTGGAATGAAGATTGCCAGGAGAAATACCATAACCTCAGATATGCAGATGACACCAGCCTTATGGCAGAAAGTGAAGAGGAACTAAAGAGCCTCTTGATAAAAATGAAAGAGGAGAGTGAAAAAGTTGGCTTGAGGCTCAACATTCAGAAAACTAAGATTATGGCATCTGGTCCCATCACTTCATGGCAAATAGATGGAGAAACAGTGGAAACAGTGACAGACTTTATCTTTTTGGGCTCCAAAATCACTGCAGATGGTGACTGCAGCCATGAAATTAAAAGACGCTTGTTCCTTGGAAGAAAAGTTATACCAATCTAGACAGCATATTGAAAAGCAGAGACATTACTTTGCCAACAAAGGTCCATCTAGTCAAGGCTATGCTTTTGGCAGTAGTTATGTATAGATGTGAGAGTTGGACAATAAAGAAAGCTGAGCACCAAAGAATTGATACTTTTGAACTGTGGTGTTTGAGAAGACTCTTGAGGGTCCCTTGGACTGCAAGGAGATCCAACCAGTCCATTCTAAAGGAGATCAGTCCTGGGTGTTCATTGGAAGCACTGATGCTGAAGCTGAAACTCCAGTACTTTGGCCACCTGATGTGAATAACTGACTCCTTGGAAAAGACCCTGATGCTGAGCAAGGTTGAAGGCAAGAGGAGAAGGGGATGACAGAGGATGAGATGGTTGAATGGCATCACGGACTCATTGGACATGAGTTTGAGTAAACTCCAGAAGTTGGTGATGGACAGGGAGGCCTGGCGTGCTGCAGTCCATAGGCTTGCATAGAGTTGGACACGACTGAGTGACTGAACTGAATTGATGTCATGATGATCATCAATATCTGGGGCTATTTCCAAGCCTGCCAGATTTGCCCTCACAGTAGTTCTTCAGATTAGTCTTGTGTCACTCTCCACAAATCTGTAACCTACTACTCCCCACACTCCCATCTCAACAATAACATTGCAGAACTGATTCACTGTAGCTATGTGACATGTTACAAAATTACCTTAAAACAGGAGCAAGCTAAACTAAAAACACTGAAAAGCCAAAGAAACAAATTAAGTATATTTTCAAGAGTGCTTATACAGACCTTGTATTTACCTTCAGAATCAAATAAATCAACAATTTTTAAGCATATTTCAGTTAATTCTCTAATTATGTATTAATATTCTTATTTTATTTTGTAATGGTCAGGAGAAGACAATGTTTAATGCTATCATGTCTGAAAAAGCTCTTTACAGTTTTCTTGTTTCTGTCAATTTTATATTACTAGGACAATGTTTTTTACCATCTTAACCATTTTTAAGTATTAAGTATATTCAAATTGATATTCAGAATCAGATTTGTTCATGATCTCAGAGGGTAATACATGTAACATTTTGACTTTGTCTGTGTTTGGGAATATGGAAAATATAAGAGAGTGAATTTGTTTGATAATTTTTAATTTGACTTTAAAAATAATGATGAAAATTAAAAGAAGCCTCATAGATCTAATTGACAAAACATCTAAAATTCCCTTATTAAACATATCTTGAATCTGGAAAATAGATACTTTTAAGGGGAAAAAAATGATCTCATATAAAAAGGAAAAAAAAAAGATCTCATATAAAAATAATGATCTCATATCAAAATAATTAAGGAATTTATGAGAGTTGGTCCAAGAAAATATTTTGTGTCTTCTCTAAACTTCCTAAAATATCTTTAATTGGCTTTCTAAAAATTAACATAAGGATAACACTTCTATAACTGAAAAAGCACTTCATCTTTTATTTTTCCAAAAGGCTGAGCCTTGTTTAGGTGAAGCAGCTAATTAGTGAAAAAGACCATATGTAGATAGATATAAATGTATGAATATCAATACATGTACATCATTTCTATTCATATAAAATGATGGTAACAATCTGAGGGAGAATAGGCTACTTTACCAGAGAATATCTTCACTTTCTGACACAGGCAGGCTCAAATTAACCTTTCTGTGGTTACATCAAATTCTTCCTCATTCTTGACCTCATTCTTAGTGTCCTTAGAAATTCTTTCCAAATCGCCCTGACTCCCAACACACTCCTTGCAAGTTTACCCCAGAATGGAGCTAATTGAGATTTCCTGCCCTTAATTACCAAAGACCTCATTACCACTTTTGTTTTTTATTTGTTTGTTTTCCTCTAATGCCGTTATTATAAAGCCAATTCAATTGGCAAGACATATGTATGCAGTCATGAAACTTTGGTTGAGCCCTTTTATCTACCTGACTATTTCCTCCTATAAAAATTGAGCTACCTCCATTTTTGTGGTTGCTGCTGCTGCTGCTGCTAAGTCGTGTCAGTCGTGTCTGACTATTTGCAACCCCAAGGACCACAGCCCACCAGGCTCCCCCGGACCTGGGATTCTCCAGGCAAGAACACTGGAGTGGGTTGTCATTGCCTTCTCCAATGCAGATCAGATCAGATCAGATCAGATCAGTTGCTCAGTCGTGTCCGACTCTTTGCGACACCATGAATCGCAGCACCCCAGGCCTCCCTGTCCATCACCAACACCAGGAGTTCACTCAAACTCACGTCCATCGAGTCAGTGATGCTATCCAGCCATCTCATCCTCTGTCGTCCCCTTCTCCTCCTGCCCCCAATCCCTCCCAGCATCAGAGCCTTTTCCAATGAGTCAACTCTTCTCATGAGGTAGCCAAAGGACTGGAGTTTCA
>NW_011494695.1:1416044-1427614 GCF_000754665.1 Bison bison bison | reverse complement strand
CAAAACGCTATTAGTCTTTGCCCTGCTTCATTCTGTATTCCAAGGCCAAATTTGCCTGTTACTCCAGGTGTTTCTTGACTTCCCACTTTTGCATTACAGTCCCCTATAATGAAAAGGGCATATTTTTTGGGTGTTAGTTCTAAAAGGTCTTGTAGGTCTTCATAGAACCGTTCAACTTCAGCTTCTTCAGCGTCACTGGTTGGGGCATAGACTTGGATTACTGTGATATTGAATGGTTTGCCTTGGAAACAAAGAGAGATCATTCTGTCGTTTTTGAGATTGCATCCAAGTACTGCATTTTGGACTCCTTTGTTGACCATGATGGCTACTCCATTTCTTCTGAAGGATTCCTGCCCACAGTAGTAGATAGAATGGTCGTCAATGAGTTAAATTCACCCATTCCAGTCCATTTCAGTTCGCTGATTCCTAGAATGTCGACATTCACTCTTGCCATCTCTTGTTTGACCACTTCCAATTTGCCTTGATTCATGGACCTGACATTCCAGGTTCGTATGCAATATTGCTCTTTACAGCATTGGACCTTGCTTCTATCACCAGTCGCATCCACAGCTGGGTATTGTTTTTGCTTTGGCTCCATCCTTTCATCCTGGAGTTATTTCTTCACTGATCTCCAGTAACATATTGGGCACCTACTGACCTGAGGAGTTTCTCTTTCAGTATCCTATCATTTTGCCTTTTCATACTGTTCATGGGGTTCTCAAGGCAAGAATACTGAAGTGGTTTGCCATTCTCTTCTCCAGTGGACCACATTCTGTCAAATCTCTCCACCATGACCCGCCCGTCTTGGGTTGCCCCATGGGCATGGCTTAGTTTCATTGAGTTAGACAAGGCTGTGGTCCTAGTGTGATTAGATTGACTAGTTTCCTGTGAGTATGGTTTTCAGTGTGTTTGCCCTCTGATGCCCTCTTGCAACACCTACCATCTTACTTGGGTTTCTCTTACCTTGGGCATGGGGTTTCTCTTCACGGCTGCTCCAGCAAAGCACAGCCATTGCTCCTTACCTTGGACGAGGGGTATCTCCTCACCACTGCCCTTCCTGACCTTCAATGTGGGATAGCTCCTCTGGGCCCTTCTGCGCCTGTGCAGCCACGGCTCCGGGTAACTCCTCTCATCTCCAATGCATGAAAGTGAAAAGTGAAAGTGAAGTCACTCAGTCGTGTCCGACTCTTCACGACCCCATGGGCTGCAGTCCACCAGGCTCCTCCGCCCATGGGATTTTCCAGGCAAGAATACTGGAGTGGGGTGCCACTGCCTTCTCCAACTTTTGTGGTTAAAATTGGGCAAGTATCCCACTGTTTCCCTTTCTCTCTTTATTTTTTGTTTATATATTTTTTTCCTCTCCCAGAGTCTGCCTCCTTTATAGTTTCCAAATTTATTAGTTTACCTAACCTACCTAACCATCATGCCTTTTCCTTCTTATATATAATAGATTGTTCTAATTAATGCCTCCCCAAGATAGGACGGAAGAGCCTGGTGGGCTGCAGTCCATGGGGTCACCAGGTGTCGGACACAACTGAGCAACTTCACTTTCACTTTTCACTTTCATGCATTGGAGAAGGAAATGTCAACCCACTCCAGTGTTCTTGCCTGGAGAATCCCAGGGACAGGGGAACCTGGTGGCCTTCGTCTCTGGGGTCGCACAGAGTCAGACATGACTGAAGCAACTTAGCAGCAGCAGCAGCAGCAAGATAGTAAAGAAAAGTTGTCATTCTGAGCATTAATATTAGCAACTAACATGTAATTTTAGTTCAAGTTTTAATACTCAGGATCCATGGAATATCCAAGTTTAATACAGAGAACATTTGGGGAACATCCATATTAACGCCATTTATAAAAGGTATTGATTACAGTCTTCAAAACTAAAAATATTATTGAGTTTTATTCAGAGCATATGGACAAAGCTTGATCATAAATCATAAATCAAGGAACTTTTTCTTTGTCACCCTGGCACCATTATAGTAAGCCAACATTACATATTTCTTAGTATTTATTTTAATGGACCAGTAGGGGATTAGGAGATGGAGAAAGTGAACGTTAACAACCTTTATTTAGAGAACATCATTGGTCTCCTTTGGAAACTGTGATTTATCTTGTTTCATCGAGCAAGGTAATAAGTATTTTGTCTTTCTGGCTAAGGGTTGGTGCTTATTTTATTGAGCAGTCCTTTTCTCATGATTAGATATTTCAGCAAATTTTAAAACAGTTTCAAAATGCTTAAACTTGTTTTTTTCTACGTCCTGGACTTCCTGGATTAACTATCTTAATCCAGCCAGGTCCATGTCTGTATTTGAAGGATAAGCGAGAGTATACTCATTCACTTGACTGATGGATAGTCAAATTTTACTCTAATTACCAAAAGTCCTTTGGAATTCTCAGACTCACTGTGAGGATAGAGCTTATTGTGCTCTAAACTGAGATCATTTTATTTTAAAACTAAGACCCTGGGCAAATGTGGATGCAGTAGAGGTATACTTATATTAGTCTTAGCTCTGAAAAGATCCTTACCTGTAACAATTAAACAAATCAACGTTATCACCACAAGGGATGAATTTGGTTCTAGGAGAGTTTGTGGCAAGTGTCCTGAGAGTTCCAAGCATGCCTCTGCATTCAGGCTGCCTGGGCGTTACTCCTTCTAGAGCAGGGCACTTAATTTCCCTGGGCCTCACTATTCTCAATGAATACTGTGAAATGAATAATAATAATACTTAAAGCGTAGGCTTGTTTCATGGATTACAGATGTAGACCAGTGCCTGGAAATGAAAATTCACTGATATACTGATAAAAGTTACGCATGGTATCATCAAAAGAGGCGGAAGTGAAATAGCTTCACCCCATTAGATAACCCTTATCCTTCAATACCTGTGTTTATCAATGCTTGGTTCAGCTTACCTTAACCATTTTTCTGCCCCATTACCAGGGACTTGGTAAGGCACACATTCTCACGGATTTGGGGATAGGGGACATACCCCCCTACCAGGTTCATTAGGAGTTTACTCGATCATGGGTGAGTCTTTTGTTTTGACTAGGCCCAATTTTTGTTTTGACTAGGCCTAATTGCTTCCCTGGTGGCTCAGATGGTAAAGAATCTGCCTACAATGCTGGAGACTGGGTTTGATCCCTGGGTTGGGAAGATCCCTTGGAGGAGGGCATGGCAACCCACTCCAGTATTCTTGCCTGGAGAATCCCTATGGACAGAGGAGCCTGATAACAGTCCGTGGGGTCACAAAGAACATGATTGAACAACTAAGCAGACACACACAAGCAAAGCATTACAGACAAGTGGATATGTAGGCTTATGCCTCTCTATGAAAATCCAACCATACTTAGCACAGGATAGCATTTACATCAGTGGCAATGACAGTTACAGTGACTCTTTGCAGAATGTCTTTGTGTATATTTGCTAACACCAACCTGGTCTGGCTACCATCACTTCTTCCTTGGTCAACTGAGAGTGAGAGAGTGTTAGTTGCTCAATTGTGTCTGACTCTTTGTGACTCCATGGACTGTAGCCCACCAGGCTCCTCTGTCCATGGGATTCTCCAGGCAAGAACACTGGAGTGCGTTGCTATTTCTTTCTCCAGGGGATCTTCCCAATCCAGGGATTGAACTCTTATCACCTGCATTATCAGGCAGATTCTTTACCACTGAGCCATGCGGGAAGTCAAGTAGCCTCTAAATTTGTTTTACCCAATCCATTCTCAGTTCCCATTAGGAAGTATAGCCAGGGAGATCCTTTAAAAATACACATTGATCATTCCACACTTCTGCTTCAAGAAGATAATTGCTCTTAGTATAAAGATCTGGCAAGGACCTGAATCAGCCACCTCAGTCTATTTCACTAGCTTGAGTTTGCCGAGGTCCAGCCCCAGCTGATCCAGGGAGTTCGAAGCGGGGATGGCGTCGGCGAGGATCAGGATACAATAACTTTAATTAGATATTAATTAGAGATATAAAGAGTAATAGAATGAGGATAGCTCAGTAGGAAAATTCAGTGGAGAAAAGAGGCTGAGTAGCTTGGTTTACGCGGGAGACCAATAAAATTTCAAGACAAGAAGCTTGCACCACTCACGTAGGCTGCAGGCGTCCTTCCGTTCTCCGGAAGGAGAGGAGACACTGAGACCTCCCCGGTTGGATCTTAGAAGCCCAGGCATAATTAGTAAGCATGGCGGGTTCCGCGCTCCAGATGGAGACTCAGCCAGAGTTTGAGAGAGACAGCGACATGGGGAGACCAGTATTTCGAGGAACTGATCCCAATTCTTTATTTCCATGGTCTACTTTTATACACTGAGATGTTATGCAAAAGTCATGCGGGGTCAGCAGTCCTGACTTTTATCAAAGTCAGGTGCTTCATACAAATGTATACAGAGGTCTTAGGGATGTTATATCATCTTCTGGCCAAGGGGCCTGCTGACAATTTATGACCCTCTCCTTGTGACAGCGGTCAGTCAACCAGGACACTTATTTCTCCAAGGGTGATTATTCTTAAAAAGACTCCACCTTCCGAAGGTACCAGATAAAGTTACATTACTATAGGGTGAGGGGTGTAGTGGGTTTTAATTAAGGAAAGAATTTACTTAGCCTAAGGTCTAACGTGATTTATATCAAAGGTTAATACTTATTTCTTCTATATATTCATGAATGTGTATAAGGACAGGGGATGTGGAGACTTAGCAGCAAACATTGGCTCAACAAATGAAAACCCCTTCACCAATACAATTTCTAATCAGCCCATTATACTTATACTAATGGTTTTCTAACTTTTCTAAGGAATCTGTTTTTAGAAGGTTTAAAGCATCTCGTGCCTCTCACAGTTGGGAGGCTGTGAGCAATCACATGTGGCCGGAAAAGCCTGTCAGGCAGGCTAGAGAACCTTCAGAGGAGTTTGTAGGTTAAAACACTCTTGTCACACCCAGGAGTTTTTATTAACTGGAGCTCTAAGTTAACTCCTTCTCCGAAAGAGGTGGTGGGGGACAGCCACCCATAAAGTCAGAGGTGTAGGTGAGAGCACAAAGTAGTAAAGCAGGCAGGCTCTGGTTATGGGGGTAGATGCTCGAGGATTTCCAGGGGGACTCCTGAGGCTCGATCCCGCCTTTGCGTATGTCAAGCCTCCTTCCTCATGACCTTTGCCACGGGCGGAGTGCCTCATGCTGGCCCCCAACATGAGTTTATGCTATTCACACTGTATTTTCTGACAACCAACCTCACATTTATATTTCTGTTCTCATAATACAACCTAATTTTCCCCATCTTAGAACATTTGAACGTGGCCTTTCCCCTGCATGGAGCTGGTTCCCTCTGTGTCTAATTAATCTAACTCTACCTTCAGAGTTTATGAAGTATCACTTTCTCAAGGTAACCTTCACTGCCTTCCTAATCCAGATCAGAGTTTCTTAGCAATACCACAATTACAAAGGATTGATGGCAAAATTTGGTATTAGTATGTTTCCTCCAAAAGAATGTATGTTCAACACATGCTAGAATTTCACCTTGATTATTACTATGTTCCTATTCCTAGTACAGAGAAGTAATCAGTAATTGCATGAGTGGAATTTATGAAATGAAAGCTGAAGAGTTCACAAAATGTTTTCACATAGTTTATCATATTTACTTCTCTAGCAAAATATTTAATAAATAACAATATTCCCATCTGATAAATGAGAAAACTTAGTCCTACTATGAAGGTAAAGAAGTGTCTTTCTTAGTGAGACAAATATTTCACACTGCTCAGTTTCTCCCTGACAGTAACATTAAGGAATGTTTTGTGAATAAATCTGACTGTCTTCCCCCAAAGGTGTATAAATACTTGGATAAAATTATTTTCCTTAGTAACAGGATGTAGAAGTATCATCAGTTTATTGGTCTATGCCTTCTTAAATTAATGTTATATTTATTTTAGCTAATATAATGTATTGGGCCTTAGATTTAGTCCTACTGATTTAAAATAGAACTTTCTTTTATTTATCCTAAAACATCATCTTGTTCCATGAGTGCTGTGCTTAGTTGCTCAGTCGTGTCTGACTCTTTGCGACCCCATGGACTGTAGCCTACTAGGCTTTGCTGTCCATGGGATTCTCCAGGCAAGAATACCAGAGTGGGTTGCCATTTCCTTGTCCAGGGGATCTTCCCAACCCAGGGATCAAACCCAGGTCTCCCGCTTTGTAGGCAGATTCTTTACCATCTGAGCCACCAGAGAAGTTGAAAGTAAATCTATCTGAATCCCTCTTTTAATGGTTCTGTAGTTAATAGAATACTTCTGTTAATTTAGTAACATCAAATTTTTTTTCATATGTAACAGAAATGATGGATCCATAGTATAAATATCAGTCTATAGCCCAAAGTACTCAAGATAAAAAGTCAAGGTGGTTTGTTATGGGGCTACATGTTTGAGTGTGTGTTTGTGTATGTGTGTGTACAAATTTAATTTTCTTTTTCAAAGTAAATGTCATTTTTAAGCATTTACTGTATTTCCTCTTATTCCCTAGATAATTTAAGGCAATTTCTCCTTTGGTACTTTTATTAGTATGCCTTAAGTAATAATTTCAGTGTGTTCAATCATGAAATTCCTCTTCCAGTTTGCTCTCAAACCTATAAAATGGGCAAGTCTGAAACTTCAAATGCTTACTTTCTCAACATAAGATTTGACATTTATAAAGTATGCCAAGTGCCCTTCTGCTGGTTTGACACACGTCCGTATAGTGTGTCCTAAACAATCGCAGCCACCAGGCACTAGAGAATGAAACTGTACGTCTGTGTCTTATGCTCTTTACATGTTTTTCTACTTAAGCGCAGAGAGCTTTATATAATATTGAGCCTGAAATGAATTTTAAAAGCTCACACCATCACCTCATGCCAATACTTTTAACAGACTCTTTTGTCAATCTTGTTGGCATTTCAGCAAGGAGAGAACAGATACCAGAATTAGAGTTCTGGTTCTACTTTATTGATTTGCAGCATGTTAATAATCTTTTTCATGAGTTAATTTGTACATTAAAAAGATAACAATAGTTACAGCAAGATTTCCAAAGATCCAAATTACAATGATGCAAGCCATTCCACAGTTTCAAAAGCAAGCACTGAGGTCTTGAACTATAACATGATATTGATGGGAACAGGTCACTTATGATTGTCTTACAAAGTAAAGCAATAGAAACACTGACTGTATATCAGCTTTCTATAACTTCTAAATGTACAACCACTCTCCCCCACTATTTCTAGCTCATCTCTTCCCAAGTGCAGCGTTTTCTTTCTCTTACTCATATTTTCTCAATCAAGTCAATGGCATTCTTGTGGCAATTATTTTAACCTATATCTGTAATAATATCACTTTTCCTATAGATACCAACCTGTTACATTTTCTTCAGATAACTTTCTAAGATTATCTATTTATTCCAGCTGGTTTCATAATCCCTGAATCAAATAATTTTTCTATTGTTGTTTTGCTTTTCTAAGATAATGTGTCTACTTTATGTAATAATTAAAACCTCTTATGCAATTTTATTTAAAATATTTGAAGTGATGGAATACTTGGGTCTCTTAAAATTTGAGATCAAAGTTATTTAGAAGTTGAGAAAAAACATAAAAATCCTTTTCTTAAAAGATGTAGCAAAAATTAAATAAACATAATCATGTCACTTGAAAATAATGACAGCTTTGTGCCCTCTTTTACTAATGTATTCTCTGTGTGTATATTCTATGTGGGTGCATGGCTTTTTTTCTTTCATTGTTACACTGTCTGGGAGTTCCAAAAAAATGTTGAATAGAAGTATTTGGAGTGGATATCTTTGCCTTACTCCTGCCTTACTCCAGTACAATTTGTACATAGAAAATTCCCAAAGCAATCTTCAAATAGTCTGTTGCAATGGTAACAATAACCCTGTGTACGAGACAGCAAAAGAGACACTGATGTATAGAATAGTCTTATGGACTCTGTGGGAGAGGGAGAGGGTGGGAAGATTTGGGAGAATGGCATTGAAACATGTAAAATATCATGTATGAAACGAGATGCCAGTCCAGGTTCGATGCACGATACTGGATGCTTGGGGCTAGTGCATTGGGACGACCCAGAGGGATGGTATGGGGAGGGAGGAGGGAGGAGGGTTCAGGATGGGGAAGACATGTATACCTGTGGCGGATTCATTTTGATATTTGGCAAAACTAATACAATTATGTAAAGTTTAAAAATAAAATTAAATTAAAAAAAAAAGAGAGGAAAAAAAAAGGAATTCAACAAATTCACTAAGTCAAAATATTTGTACATCCAAGCAAAGAAAACTTAGAAAAGGAATTTTAGAATAAAATTATTTAAAATAGCATCAGAAGACATGAAACACTTGAGAATAAATCTAACAAAAGGTTTGCAAGACTTCTACACTAAAAATCATGAAACATGGGTGAAAAAACATTCAAGAAAATCTAGGTAAGCAAGGAATACTATGTTCACTTAAATACTCAATATTGTTAAGAGGTTCATTCTCTTCGGATTAATGCATAGGTTAAATGCAATTCTCTATCAAAATTTTAACACCTTAATCATCAAAAAGTCTACAAATAATAAATGTTGGAGAGGATATGGAGAAAAAGAAACCCTCATACACTGTGGTGAAGCAGTCATTATGGAAAATAGTTTGGAGGTTCCTTAAAAAACTAAAAAGAAAAAAACCTAAAAATAGAACTATGCCATGACCCAGCAAATCCACTACTTTGGTCTATCCAGAAAAAAATGAAAACATTAATTCAAAAAGATACATGCACTCCAATGTTTATAGCAGCAGTATTTTCAATATCCCAGATGTGAAAGTAACCCAAAAGCCCATCCACAGGTGACTGGATTAAGAACACGTGGGTGGATATGTGCGTGGGAGGGGGGAGGGCGTGTGTGGGGAGTGTGTCTGTGTGTGCATTGGAGTAATGTGTGTGTGTGTTTGGTCAGACTCCCAGTCATGTCTGACTTTCTGTGACTCCTTGGACTGTAGCCCACTAGGAACCTCTGCCCGTGGAATTTTCCAGGCAAGAAGACTGGAGCGGGTTGCCATTTCCTATTCCAGAGTGTCTTCCTAACCCAGAGATTGAACCCCTGTCTCTTCCGTCTCCTACACTGGCAGGCGGAGTCTTTACCACTGCACCACCTGAGAAGGCTCATATTGGAGTGATACTTAGTCATAAAAAAGAATGAAGTATTGCCATTTGCAGCAATGTGCATGGACCTAGAGAATATTATGCTTAGTAAAATAAGTCAGAGAAAGACATGTGCTATATATCGCCTATTTGTGGAATAAAAAATTAATACAAATGAATGTATATAAAACAGAAAGACTCACAGACTTAAAAAAAGACTTGTTGCTTCCAAAGGAGAGAGGGACAAGGGGATGGGTATGAGATTAAAAAATATAAATTCCTATATGTAAATGATTTCCCATATAGCACAGGAAATTGTACCCAATATCTTATAATAATCTATAATAGAATGTAATCTGCAAAGATACTGATCACTATCCTGTACATCCAAACCTGGCACAATATTATAAATCAAATGTATGTCAGTAAAAAAATGAGCTGCCTATTCAGAAGAAATAGACAAAATAAATCTAAAATTTATATGCAAATGCAAAAACACATAGAAAAGCCAAATACACTTTTAAGTGAGGTAAAAATCGGAGAATTTATCACTGAAGGGAAGTGGAAACATATGCCCACAGAAATATATCTAAGTACATTCTTATTCCCAACATCCAAGAAATGAAAATATCATGAATATTCATCAAGAGGATTAAAAAAAACAATATATCCAGGTGTTCATACAATGAAATAATAATCAACAATAAAATGAATAACTCTTGACCCATGCAGTAACATAAACAAATCTCCCAAATATCAGATAATATAAAAGCAAATAGGAGTTTAAACTGTATGATTCCAATTATATTAAATCAAAATATAAGCTACCTAACATTTTGATAGTGTTTGGTGAGGAAGGGATTATGAAGGGCTGGGAAGTTATAAATTGCAACATTGGGGGGCATAAAATTGTCTATATCTGGCTTAATGCAGATGTTACAAGGATTCATACAATTGTCAAAAACCCAAACTAAACAGTAAGATCATGCAATTTTCCAAATAATAATTTCATTTCAATAAAGCAATATTAAGTAATTAAACATACAAAGCATGCAGAATGGGTCTTGGAACACAGTATTTTGTAATCTTTTCTACTGGATAAGCTGCATATTACCTATGACCAGGAGTAGAAGTATGAACACTTCTGCCCACTACATCTTAGTACCGGAGTGACCAAGCAAAGCACAGCACAGTCAAGCACTGGATAGAACAGTGATTTACTCACAAAGCAAAGAGGTAGACAAAGACCAGCTCCAACAGCGGGCACTGGTTCCCCATAGCCAGTTAGTTCCTCTCGCTGCTGTTGTGGGGCCATTGGCCTTCTTATACCAAAGAATAGCAGTCATGTCTCCTCCCTGTGGGAGCCTTCCCTCATCACTCAGATGGTAAAGAATCTGCCTGCAATGCCAGAGACCCGGGTTCGATCCCTGAGTTGGGAAGATTCCCTGGAGGAGGAAATGGCCACCCATTCCAGTATTCTTGCCTAGAAAATCCCATGGATGGAGGAGCCTGGCAGGCTACAGTCCATGAGGTTGCAAAGAGTCGGATGGGACTGAGGAACTAACACTAACTCCTCCCTGTGGAGGACAGATTTAACAGTGAGGTTGACCGGACGCTGTGTGATACACACACACACACTTAAATAGAACAGAGCATACACACTATGTCTAAAACAACAGAAGAGATCTCTCACAAAGTGGTCAGTCCAGCACAGACTATGAGGATTGCCTCTTAGTAAGGAAGTCTTCCAGGCCCAAGATTGATTCTTATTCAGCCAACTGGGGATCACAAGACTGTCCATATGAGACTGTGTTTCCCAACACTTTCCTTTTCTCTAAAACCCAAATGCTGGGTTCAATCTGTACTTACTGTATGAACACACAGGGTATGGTCCTTTACCAAATGAAATCTATGACCTGAACTTTACAATGATCCCATGGTTTGCTAGCATAATGAAGAAGAACATTCAAAACTGCTGGCAGCAGTTTGTTTTTCCTATTGACCAGTGTGAAAATTATCAGTTTCTATAACCCCAAGGAATATTCCCACATGCTAACTCTAACATCCATCAAATGAGCATTTTCTATTTGTAAGCACAAACACTTTGACTAAGGAATTTGGTTATTATGGACATCTGCAGCTATACTTGGTGTGGGAGGATGGCTATGAGGTACCATGACTACAGTAGTCACCATCACTGTATATCTTTGCAAGTCCTCACACAAATAAGAAGATTCATTATGGTAACTTTTTTTTAACAGATGCTTTATGCAAATAATCAGCAAGTTAACCTTATAGAGCATGGTTAGTCATCATGATTTCCATATTGAATTTTCAAAGTGTTTTCTACATGTAGGCTTAGGCAACCCACTCCAGTACTCTTGCCTGGAAAATCCCCTGGACAGAGGGGCCTGGTGGGCTGCAGTCCATGGGGT
>NW_011494695.1:1414233-1415944 GCF_000754665.1 Bison bison bison | reverse complement strand
TCATACATTGGAGAAAGAAATGGCAACCCACTCCAGTGTTCTTGCCTGGAGAATCCCAGGGACGGGGGATTCTGGTGGGCTGCCATCTATGGGGTTGCACAGAGTTGGACACGACTGAAGTGACATAGCAGCAGCAGCAGCAGCAAGCTCATGGGAGAGTGAATATGAAAAATGAAAGATTTGACTATAGGAAAATCCGAGGAACCCCAAGGGGGAAGTCCAACTGTGCCATTAGGAAATTTGTAGTGAATAATGCTGGAGCTTGCTCCAGATCCCCTCATATTCCTCTTTTGATTTTTATGTACACTCCCAGCCCTACTCAGTTTCACTGTACTTCTTCCAAAGGCCAGAACCCAAGGCTCTTTTTATAAACTCGGCTCCTTAGGTGAGAATGATCTAAGTACTTTTGTCCTCAACGGAGAAGAGAGGTGAGTTTGGGAGCATGCAAGTCCAGCTCCCTGGTCTCAAGTTCCTCTATGGGATCAGACTTCAGCTGCCCTTCTTGGAATTCACCTGAGATCTGCCCTTCACTCCCCTGTTTCTCCTTTTCCAGTTTCTTCTGAGATCATTTCCTTAATGTTAATAATTCAGGTAGGAGACCTCACCCCAGGGTCTCATTTTGGGGAACTCAGCCTAAGACAGGACCTCAAAGCCCTCTGGACATATGGGTGTGAATGGACCAAAGAAAGCACTAGATACAACTCCTGTTCTTAGAAAACTATGCATCATCAAGCTGACACTTGCCTCCTACAGCCAAGAAGCAGAGACATTTCACTCTTAAACCAGTAACTTAAAGAAAATGACAGAAAGGGGTTTCTATCCCAACTTTACCACCTTATAAAGTTTACCTCTGCTTACCTCAGAGAAAACAGAGAATATAAAAGATCCTAAGAACTGTAATTCATATCTCTAAATTGCTAAAATATAGACTGAGAGAGCAACTTTAGTGCAAGTCAATTAAAATCTCAAGATATAGGAAGGGCTACTGGGGCTCATTCTTTCCCAGGGTGCTGGGACGAATTGGGAGAATGAGTCATAGTCCATGGGTATAGATGCACTCCTGATTTGGTAAAATGATTCCTAATTCAAGACATGTAAAGGCACCTCAAATGAGAAAGTGACTTTCCCACTGGCACTAGTGGTAATGAATCAGCCTGCCAATGCAGGAGACATAAGAGACATGAGTCCAATCCCTGGGTTGAGACGATCCCATGGAGGAGGGCACGGCAACCCATTCCGGTATTCTTGCCTGGAGAATCCCATAGACAGAGGAGCCTGGTGGATTCTAGTCCATAGGGTCGCAAAGAGTTAGACACACTGAAGTGACTTAGCATGCATGCATACAGACATGAAAGAATCAGGCTTATAAACAAGGATTACACACGGCCCCAGCAGAGCTATGTCCCCCACAGATCTGATTTCCTAGATTAAAGGTTAATAAAAAGTGGTATCTATCAATTTATCTGGGGACTGATGCAAGCTATAAGTTGGTCCCCAGATAAATTACAGGGCATTCAAGGGAAATTAATCCATAACACATCATAATAATTAGAAAGCATGAAGATTAGTATTAACCAATGGAAAAGAAATGGCATATGAACTATGCAAACATACAACATGGAGCAAAAGCACAATGAACAATAAAAAACAAAGCCTGGAATAAAAAAGAATCCATGATACTGGATGCTTGGGGCTAGTGCACTGGGACGAC
>NW_011494695.1:1413096-1413907 GCF_000754665.1 Bison bison bison | reverse complement strand
AAAATATAAACAAAGTAATAATATTATATTTTCATTATTGATTGGCTTGTCTAATACTTAATTGAACAGGGGGAAAATAACCTATTTCCAAAAGGTCCACTTGTGTATACAGTTTCATCCTGACTTGAAATCCTTTAAGTGTTCTGGACTCATTCCTTTTTTCCCTATTGATGTGTGAAAACAGAATTAAACAAATAAATAAAATGTAGACAAAGCAATCAATGGTGCTAGAGAGAATGTCAGTAAAATAATTCACCATGAGATACAGGCTGACTGAAGGGTGAAGGACAGTGCAACCAGAAAGGGGATGACTTCACCCAAACATCCTCTTCATTGTCCTGTATCTTATCAAGCAGTATGTTAAATGGAAATGAAAGACACAGGAGACACAGGTTCAATCCCTAGATAAGGAAAATCCCCTGGAGAAGGAAATAGCAACTTACTCCAGTATTCTTGCCTGAAAAATCCCATGGACAGAGGAGCCTGGTGGGCTACAGTCCATAGGGTTGCAAAAGAGTTGGACATGACTTAGCAACTAAATATGGGCTTCCCTATTTACACAGCATCACTATGAACAAAGCTAGTGGAGGTGATGGAATTCCAGTTGAGCTATTCCAAATCCTGAAAGATGATGCTGTGAAAGTGCTGCACTCAATATGCCAGCAAATTTGGAAAACTCAGCAGTGGCCACAGGACTGGAAAAGGTCAGTTTTCATTCCAATCCCAAAGAAAGGCAATGCCAAAGAATGCTAAACTACCGCACAATTGCACTCATCTCACACACTAGTAAAGTAATGCTCAAAATTCTTTA
>NW_011494695.1:1411846-1412996 GCF_000754665.1 Bison bison bison | reverse complement strand
ATACATGACCACAGGAAAAACCATAGCCTTGACTAGACAAACCTTTGTTGGCAAAGTAATGTCTTTGCTGAGTAAACTGATGCTCTCTATAACTGAACTGTAGTTGACATTTCAAGATGTCAGTTTCTTAACACAGAGTAAGTGGAATCATATAGGGTTCTATTTAGCTTGAGATTACGTTTTTATATCATCATTGTTATCTGTTTTTTATGTATCAAGAGAAGACTAGAATGATATTACCAAATGCTAACACTATTAAGAATTCTCAGTGGTGGTATACTGAAAATTTGGTGTCATTTTTCTTAGAAATTTTTGGTATTCTTTTATTTATATAAAGAATATGAACTCTCTTTCTTTAAAAATATAAACAAAGTAATAATATTATATTTTCATTATTGATTGGCTTGTCTAATACTTAATTGAACAGGGGGACAATAACCTATTTCCAAAAGGTCCACTTGTGTATACAGTTTCATCCTGACTTGAAATCCTTTAAGTGTTCTGGACTCATTCCTTTTTTCCCTATTGATGTGTGAAAAACAGAATTAAACAAATAAATAAAATGTAGACAAAGCAATCAATGGTGCTAGAGAGAATGTCAGTAAAATAATTCACCATGAGATACAGGCTGACTGAAGGGTGAAGGACAGTGCAACCAGAAAGGGGATGACTTCACCCAAACATCCTCTTCATTGTCCTGTATCTTATCAAGCAGTATGTTAAATGGAAATGAAAGGAGGAAGTACTTGAGAGAGGCAGGGTATGAAATAAGGTCTGAGCGTTTAAGAGATCAGCATTTCATTGAGAACAGCTCTGCCTGGTAAAACATAAAAAGATTTAAAACATAGTTAGATGAGTAAAAAGCTAAAGATGAAAACCACTGCATCAGATAGAATCCTAGAGTTGTGTAGCTATGTTGGGATCATAAACATTAACGATGAACTAAATTAGGAACTCGGGTGGCTCAGTAGTAAAGAATCTGCCTGCCAATGCAGGAGACACAGGTTCAATCCCTAGATAAGGAAAATCCCCTGGAGAAGGAAATAGCAACTTACTCCAGTATTCTTGCCTGAAAAATACCATGGACAGAGGAGCCTGGTGGGCTACAGTCCATAGGGTTGCAAAAGAGTTGGACATGACTTAGCAACTA
>NW_011494695.1:1403980-1411746 GCF_000754665.1 Bison bison bison | reverse complement strand
CATTCCAATCCCAAAGAAAGGCAATGCCAAAGAATGCTAAACTACCGCACAATTGCACTCATCTCACACACTAGTAAAGTAATGCTCAAAATTCTTCAAGCCAGGCTTTAGCAATTCATGAGCCGTGAACTTCCAGATGTTCAAGCTGGCTTTAGAAAAGGCAGAGGAAGCAGAAATCAAATTGCCAACATGTGCTGGATATGGAAAAAGCAAGAGAGTTCCAGAAAAAACATCTATTTCTGCTTCATTGACTATGCCAAAGCCTTTGACTGTGAGGATCACAATTAAATGTGGAAAATTCTGAAAGAGATGGGAATACCAGACCACCCGACCAGCCTCTTGAAAAACCTATATGCACGTCAGGAAGCAACAGTTAGAACTGGACATGGAACAGCAGACTGGTTCCAAATAGGAAAAGGAGTATTTCAAGGCTGTATACTGTCACCCTGCTTATTTAACTTTTATGCATCATGAGAAATGCTGGGCTGGAAGAAGCACAAGCTGGAATCAAGATTGCCAGGAGAAATATCAATAATCTCAGATATGCAGATGACACCACCCTTATGGCAGAAAGTGAAGAGGAACTAAAAAGCCTCTTGATGAAAGTGAAAGAGGAGAGTGAAAAGGTTGGCTTAAAGCTCAACATTCAGAAAATGAAGATCATGGCATCTGGTCCCATCACTTCATGGGAAATAGATTGAGGAAACAGTGGAAACTGTGTCAGACTTTATTTTTGGGGCTCCAAAATCACTGCAGACAGTGACTGCAGCCATGAAATTAAAAGACGCTTACTCCTTGGAATGAAAGTTATGACCAAACTAGAGCATAATGAAAAGCAGAGACATTACTTTGCCAACAAAGGTTCGTCTAGTCAAGGCTATGGTTTTTCCAGTGGTCATGTATAGATGTGAGACTTGGACTGTGAAGAAAGCTGAGTGCCAAAGAATTGATGCTTTTGAACTGTGGTATTGGAGAAGACTCTTGAGAGTCCCTTGGACTGCAAGGAGATCCAACCAGTCCATTCCAAAGGAGATCAGCCCAGGTGTTCTTTGGAAGGAATGATGCTAAAGCTGAAACTCCAGTACTTTGGCCACCTCATGTGAAGAGCTGACTCATTGGAAAAGACTCTGATGCTGGGAGGGATTGGGGGCAGAAGGAGAAGGGGACGACAGAGGATGAGATGGCTGGATGGCATCACCAACTCAATGGACGTGAGTTTGAGTGACTTGGGAGTTGGTGATGGACAGGAGGGCCTGGCATGCTGCGATTCATGGGGTGGCAAAGAGTCGGACATGACTGAGCAACTGAACTGAACTGAACTGGTGGCTCAGAGGGTAAAGCATCTGCCTTCAATGTGGGAAACTCGGGTTCGATTCCTGGGTCAGGAAGATCCCCTGGAGAAGGAAATAGCAACCCACTCCAGTACCCTTGCCTGGAAAATCCCATGGATAGAGAAGCCTGGTAGGCTACAGTCCATGAGGTCACAGAGTTGGACACGACTGAGCAACTTCACTTTAGCAACTAAATAGTAAGACCAGGAACTCAGGTGCCAAATAACTTGATTTCAGTCAGACTAAATTCATGTGTTTAAATGTATGGCATACTATAGAAAAAAAAAAGATGGACAATATTGACTTTCACAGGAGCCAGAGAAATGCTGACTATACATGATGCTTCAAAGCAGTTAGTTATGAATGTGGGATGTGACAGTGAGTATGTGTGTGTGTATATAAATGGTAGTCTGTAATGGAATGGTTGTTCAGACTAGTATGGTAAATGAAAGATAATTAAGGTCCAGAGGGAAAACCAATAGTCAAGGGAAAAGTTTGAATGTATAAAAATCCTTCATTAGCAGTGCATCTGGGTTATTAGAAGGCACTCTGGAAGGGAACGGCACTCCACAGGGATCTGCAAGAGGTTGTCACATCAGATGGGAAGGCAAAAACGGGATGTGGGGACAAGAATTTGAGGATGGCGCTGACTGAGTTGAAACCCACTCAATTGGTGGACCTGTGACAGAGGGTGGAGACTATTACAAGGCACACTGTAGGTACCTCGTAAACATGATTTAAAGAGTAAATAGATGAACTAGTTAGATACTAGCCTCAGGTTTGCACATGAGAATTTGGTACAAAGTTTTAATCTACTTTCCAGAGACAAGCAGCGTGCTGAAAAAAGACTAAAACCTACCATCAGCTTACACTTCTTGTTAAAAAGGAATGCCAAGAAATTGGAAGGTGTTAAAGAGAAAGATTTCCAAAATGACAACTAGAAGAAAGAAAAACCTTCTCTCTAGAAGGTTTACATGATGTGTGTGAGCAAAAACAGGGGTGGGTCAATAAGAAAGAAGTGAAATGGGTTATTTTCACCTTAATGGGCATTAATGTGCAATAGGGGTGTTCATAGGTTGCCGAAGCTTGGTCCTGGCTTATCTGGTGATTCCTGGTAGAAGATGAAGTTTTAAGTCTTCCACGTAACATTTTAAGCTTAGAAAAATTTGGATGTTTGAATTCTAGGCTATTAAAATGGGTGAAACTAGTAAAGCTATCTTGGAATTAAAACTAAGGCAAGTTCCTTTTTGGTTAATAGCCAGATGATGTTGGAAATTCTATCAGATACTTAGAAGCTATCAAGGATACTCAATATGAGAAAACGCTTGCATTATAACATTCCTAATTCATCAGTTTAATATATTTTGGATTTAGTTACACTGGGTATTATGCTTTTAATTTAAAATTTAATCACCATAAAAATAATGAAAATGAAAGATATACCAATGAAATTTCACTCACCCAATCAAGCAGCTTTATTTCCATGGTTCCCTCCTTTCTTCTTTCTCTCTCTCAACATAATTTCCTGCAGTGGCTTGATTTTTCCACTGAATATTTATAATTGATTAAAATATTCCCCCACTAGTAAGTATTTCTTTCCTCCTCTTTCCTTTATATGTAATTAAAAATAAATATCTTTGTCCATTTTCCTCATTTTAAGTAATTTCAAAGCTTATAAATGACATTATTTGTATTATATAAACATTTTTACAGCCCTTGGAATCTATTGCCAAATTTGGAACAGTCCTCTGGAAAACAGCCACAGTGACAGTGATAAATAATGGCCTTTTTTTTTTTTTCCAACTTTAGGAACTCTTGAGTGTTACAAATGATGCATTCATATTTGGCAATTAAGTGTAAAAAAGTTATTTGTATTTCTTTGGTAACAAGTAAAATTTAATTCAATCTCTCTTTGCAAGTGTGTATTACTTGAATCCTGATACATAGCATGGCAATGAAATTAATGTGAATGTTGATGTCAAAAGACCTGGCCTTGAAATCTACTTTGCCTTCTTTTGTGACTGTTTTCTAGACTCCTCCACTAAACTATATGCAAGATCAGAGAAAGAAAATTGTCTTATCTGGTTTTGAAATGGCTAGCATTTAGTTCAGTCTCTATTACTAGCAGGAGGTCAAAAAAACATCTACTTATTTGAACTCAGGTGACTTACATAATCTCTCTGCAATGAAAGGAATCTAAAAGGTAACAGGTAGGATCTCAATCCTTCATTCCTTTTCTATATCCCTGTATTTTCTATATTTCTATATTTTCTTGGGCTCTAAAATCACTGTGGATGGTGACTGCAGCCATGGAATTAAAAGATGTTTGCTGCTTGGAAGAAAAACTATGACAAACCTAGACAGCATATTAAAAAGCAGAGACATTACTTTGCCAACAAAGGTCCATCTAGTCAAGGCCATGGTTTTTCCAGAAGACATATATGGTTGTGAGAGTTGGAGCATAAAGAAGGCTGAATGCCAAAGAATTGATGCTTTTGAACTGTGGTGTTGGAGAAGACTCTTGAGAGTCCCTTGGACAGCAAGGAGATCAAGCCAGTCAATTCTAAATGAAATCAACCACAAATATTCTTTGGAAGTACTGGTGCTGAAGCTGAAGCTCCAGTACTTTGGCCACCTGATGCAAAGACCCGAATCATTGGAATGGACTCTAATGCTGGGAAAGATTGAAGGCAGGAGGAGAAGGGGATGACAGAGGATGAGAGGGTTGGATGGCATCACCGACTCAATGGACATGAGTTTGAGCATGCTCCAGGAGTTGGTGATGGAAGAGAAGCATGGTGTGGGGCAGTCCATTGGGTCTCAATGAGTCAGACAGGACTGAGGAACTGAATAACAAAGGACCTCAATCCTTCCTGTTCATTCCTTTTCTATGAGTTATTTGTTTATATCAATGGTAGGTTTTCCCTGTGTTTCTCATATGGACTGTTTTCTAGTTTCTTTTGTATGAGATCTTCACGTAGTATAGTTATCAAAACTTTGTGTCACTGCTACATTTTTTATATGCCTGTTCAGTAATACCTCTAGTAACATTACAAGCCAAAGAACTTCAGTTTAAATGCTGATACATATAAATTACATGCAAATTAACTTGGACAGAATGCCCATTTTCATAGCATTTAGTGGAACTAAAAACATGATTCAACTCTCCAGTTATCTTTAAACCTCAGAAACAAGGAGATGAATTAAACAGACTCCTCTGTTCATTATGTGTCATTGCTATTGTTTTGGTCAAGGTTCTATTCTTATTTCATTTTCTTTCCATTCATAACAAATCTCTCCTCCATGCTCACCCACTGACACCAACTATGATGTATACGATATATGCTCTTGATCATGTCCTCATTTTGTCATGTTCTTTATATATTTCATCTGGATTGCTGATTACTTATTCCCCCCAATATTTATATCTCTATTATACTATAAGTAGTATCTATCAATTATATAATTTTTTAGTTACTGCTATAATGCAAGAACAGTTGTATTTTAATTACTTGATATTACTTAGCCTCTTAAGTGAACTTTTTCATTATGACTAATATTTTTGAGTGGACTACACAAAATTTTCTATGTATGCAATCATGGAATCTACAATTACTTTTTCCACTTGATAGTATTTTATTATTCCATCAACAAAAGTCTCTACAATCATAAAAATAGAAATTATATTAGCCATTGCCATCTCTTTTTTTTATTTTAAAGCAGTATATTGAATCATCTACAATAGTTTAATAATAATAGTTTAGAATAAGAAGTTTTTTCCAGCTTTCTCTACAGTAAAATATGCTGCCTACTCCTGCTTACTGAATTTTAGCCAAGATCTTTACTGTTTCCTACACAATTACCATTATTTTCATTCAACTAATTATCAATTATAAATCACATATATGATATTTTTTTACCTTTACAGATTTTTTATTAGGGCAAATGGGCTTATGATACAATGATCATTGAAAGGTGACACATCTGTAAATCCCTCAGATTTTCAACCAGAACATGAAACCAGAGAAAAAACCATAGCGTATTTCACCTTTCAAAAATATTATCATCTGCTGATGCCAGAGCCCCAAAGAAATGATTCCACAACAGCTTTCTGTTCAGAACATGCTTAAGATGTTAACCAAATCATGGATACAAGTGTCTGGAAGATGGGACTTCAGGGAGACTACAAACATCGTCATTAGCTAGTGACCATTCCCCAGGAAACTTGGATGTGGTCACTCTGTGATATATTAATTGCAAATGGGCAAGTACATTAGGTGGTGATTGGATAATCTTTTAGGGGTGTTAAGAACAAATTTTAAAACATCCAGTGACTAGCCATCGCTAATTATAATAACTCATCAAATGTCTACTGTAAAGTTTGACTCTCCATTCTAGAAATTTTAACTACATACTTATGAAATGGGATCTCACCAACTAGACATTAAGATACCAGGCAGAAAACTGCTTTTTCACCCATTTCAGTTTTTTTTCAGTTTTATTGAGATATAATTGACAAGTAAAAATTGTATATATTTAGTTTATACAGTATTGGTATACATTGGTAGGCATCACCGACTTCATGGACATGGGTTTGGGTGGACTCCAGGAGTTGGTGATGGACAGGGAGGCCTGGCGTGCTAAGGTTCATGGGGTCAAAAAGAGTTGGACACAACTGAGAGACTGAACTGAACTGAACTGAGTTTATACAGTGTGATTTTTAAAGATGCTTATGATTTAACTTGGGCTTCGCTGGTGGTTTAGACAGTAAAGAATCTGCCTGCAATGCAGGAGACCTGGGTTCAATCCCTGGGTTGGAATGATACCCTGGAGGAGGGCATATCAACCCACTCCAGTATTCTTGCCTGAGAAATCCCATGGACAGAGAACAGAGAAGCCTGGTGGGCTACAGAGTCGGATATGGCTGAGTGACTAAGCACAGCACATTATTTAATATGAATTCCTTATAAGAAAAAAATGCTTTTAAATCTTGTGCTGTTGCTTGACACTGGCTACCACTATTAGTGGCCATGACTAACATCTCAAATGAGCCTCATAGCAATCTCTTTCACTTGAATCTCTGTGACATGCATTCCCCAAAATGAAAAACCAAGATAGAATGATTATATAACTTACGTTGCTCCATATATCACATATTTAAATTGTTTTTAAAAACTTAGTATTTTCCCTAGATAAGGTTTTCTAATTTGGCCTGACAATAACATTTTTTTTTATTTTTATAGTCATATATTAAAACTACTGAAAAGTGATACCTCTATTTTTTTAGGACCTACAGATTAATAAATCTCACTTGTCCTCGAACACAAATTTAGTGTCAAACATTACATAAGATTGAGTCAGCATAATTAAACAATTCTGATTTGTTTTTAAATCTCCCATCAGGTAATATTGTGCTCCTAATATTGTTTTAAAATACACAAATTAAGAATTCAACTAGAATTTTATGACTTATCTATAAAAACTCTAACAGGAGATGCTCAATTTCAAAAAAACAAAACTGATTATTCAGTGGGGATTTTTATGGCCAGATTCATTCCTACACCAGAAATTTAAATAAGTTAATTGATATTACTAGAAAAAAAATTAACTTGCAAAAATCCTTAACAAAATTCTAACAATCAGAATCCAGCAACACATTAAAAAGATCATACACCATTACCAAGTGGGCTTTATCCCAGGGATGCAAGGACTCTTCAATATCTGCAAATCAATCAATGTAATACACCACATTAACAAATTGAAAAATAAAAACCATATGATTATCTCAATAGATGCAGAGAAAGCCTTTGACAAAATTCAACATTCATTTATGATAAAAACTCTCCAGAAAGCAGGAATAGAAGGAACATACCTCAACATAATAAAAGCTATATGTGACAAACCCACAGCAAACATTATCCTCAATGGTGAAAAATTGAAAGCATTTCCTCTAAAGTCAGGAACAAGACAAGGGTGCCCACTCTCACCACTACTATTCAACATAGTTTTGGAAGTTTTGGCCACAGCAATCAGAGCAGAAAAAGAAATAAAAGGAATCGAAATTGGAAAAGAAGAAGTAAAACTCACTGTTTGCAGATGACATGATCCTCTACATAGAAAACCCTAAAGACTCCACCAGAAAATTACTAGAACTAATCAATGATTATAGTAAAGTTGCAGGATATAAAATCAACACACAGAAATCCCTTGCATTCCTATACACTAATAATGAGAAAATATAAAGAGAAATTAAGGAAACAATTCCATTCACCATTGCAATGAAAAGAATAAAATACTTAGGAATATATCTACCTAAAGAAACTAAATACCTATATATAGAAAACTATAAAACACTGGTGAAAGAAATCAAAGAGGACACTAATAGATGGAGAAATATACCATGTTCATGGATCGGAAGAATAAATATAGTGAAAA
>NW_011494695.1:1399432-1403847 GCF_000754665.1 Bison bison bison | reverse complement strand
CAATGGTATTTTTCACAGAGCTAGAACAAATAATTTCACAATTTGTATGGAAATACAAAAAACCTAGAATAGCCAAAGCAATCTTGAGAAAGAAGAATGGAACTGGAGGAATCAACCTGCCTGACTTCAGGCTCTACTACAAAGCCACAGTCATAAGACAGTATGGTATTGGCACAAACAGAGAAATATAGATCAATGGAACAAAATAGAAAGCCCAGAGATAAATCCACACACCTATGGCACCTTATCTTTGACAAAGGAGGCAAGAATATACAATGGATTAAAGACAACCTCTTTAACAAGTGGTACTGGGAAAACTGGTCAACCACTTGTAAAAGAATGAAACTACAACACTTTCTAACACAACACACAAAAATAAACTCAAAATGGATTAAAGATCTAAACATAAGACCAGAAACTATAAAACTCCTAGAGGAGAACATAGGCAAAACACTCTTCAACATAAATCACAGCAGGATCCTCTATGACCCACTTTCTAGAATATTGGAAATAAAAGCAAAAATAAACAAATGGGACCTAATTAAACTTAAAAGCTTCTGCACATCAAAGGAAACTATTAGCAAGGTGAAAAGACAGCCTTCAGAATGGGAGAAAATAATAGCAAATGAAGCAACTGACAAACAACTCATCTCAAAAATATACAAGCAACTCCTACAGCTCAATTCCAGAAAAGTAAACGACCCAATCAAAAAATGGGCCAAAAAACTAAATAGACATTTCTCCAAAGAAGACATACAGATGGCTAACAAACACATGAAAAGATGCTCAACATTACTCATTATCAGAGAAATGCAAATCAAAACCACTATGAGGTACCATTTCACGCCAGTCAGAATGGCTGTGATCCAAAAGTCTATAAGCAATAAATGCTGGAGAGGGTGTGGAGAAAAGGGAACTCTCTTACACTGTTGGTGGGAATGCAAACTAGTACAGCCACTATGGAGAACAGTGTGGAGATTCCTTAAAAAACTGGAAATAGAACTGCCTTATGACCCAGCAATCCCACTGCTGGGCATACACACTGAGGAAACCAGAATAGAAAGAGACACATGTACCCCAATGTTCATCACAGCACTGTTTATAATAGCAGGACATGGAAGCAACCTAGATGTCCATCATGAGATGAATGGATAAGAAAGCAGTGGTACATATACACAATGGAGTATTACTCAGCCATTAAAAAGAATACATTTGAACCAGTTCTAATGAGGTGGATGAAACTGGAGCCTATTATACACAGTGAAGTAGGCCAGAAAGAAAAACACCAATACAGTATACCAACGCATATATATGGAATTTAGAAAGACGGTAATGATAACCCTGTATGCGAGAGAGCAAAAGGCACACAGATGTATAGAACAGTCTTTTGACTCTGTGGGAGAGGGAGAGGATGGGATGATTTGGGAGAATGGCATTGAAATATGTGTAATATCATATAAGAAATGAATCGCCAGTCCAGGTTCAATGCAGGATACAGGATGCTTGGGGCCAGAGCACTGGGATGACCCAGAGGGATGGTATGGGGAGGGAGGTGGGAGGGGGGTTCAGGATGGGGAACACGTGTACACCCGTGGTGGATTCATGTTCATGTATGGCAAAACCAATACAATACTGTAAAGTAAATAATAATAATAAATAAATGATAAATGGTTTAAAAATTAACTTGTAACATTATGATTGAACAATTTCCCTCATATCCCAGATATTCTCCTTTTTACTATTTTCATATACAAAATGAAAAGGAGCACAAACGGACTCAGGAATCATTCGCAGCTTTCATTAATGCTTTTATATTCTCTCCAGAGAAGGGATAGGTTAGTAAGTAAGAGGTTTCACCACTATGAACTGTGAGTGATGCTGGGGTCACTACCTAGGGGATAGAAGAACCCTCCTCTAGGACGATGGGGATAGAGCAGTTGTTATTTGGCTTATTTTTAGTAGGACCTCTATCCAGCCCAACTTGGATCCAAGGTAATCCATTATCTTCATATCCATATCCAGCCCGCACAATCGCCAAAGAACTAAATAGACATTTCTCCAAAAGAGACATACAGATGGCTAACAAACACATGAAAAGATGCTCAACATCACTCATTATCAGAGAAATGAAAATCAAAACCACTATGAGGTACCATTTCACACCAGTCAGAATGGCTGCGATCCAAAAGTCTATAAGCAATAAATGCTGGAGAGGGTGTGGAGAAAAGGGAACTCTCTTACACTGTTGGTGGGAATGCAAACTAGTACAGCCACTATGGAGAACAGTGTGGAGATTCCTTAAAAAACTGGAAATAGAACTGCCTTATGACCCAGCAATCCCACTGCTGGGCATACACACCGAGGAAACCAGAAGGGAAAGAGACATGTGTACCCCAATGTTCATCGCAGCACTGTTTATAATAGCAGGACATGGAAGCAACCTAGATGTCCATCAGCAGATGAATGGATAAGAAAGCAGTGGTACATATACACAATGGAGTATTACTCAGCCATTAAAAAGAATACATTTGAACCAGTTCTAATGAGGTGGATGAAACTGGAGCCTGTTATACAGAGTGAAGTAAGCCAGAAAGAAAAACACCAATACAGTATACTGACACATATATATGGAATTCAGAAAGACAGTAATGATAACCCTGTATGTGAGAAAGCAAAAGAGACACAGATGTATAGAACAGTCTTCTGGACTCTATGGGAGAGGAAGAGGGTGGGATGATTTGGGAGAATGGCATTGAAACATGTATAATACCATATAAGAAACGAATCGCCAGTCCAGGTTCAATTCAGGATACAGGATGCTTGGGGCTGGTGCACTGGGATGACCCAGAGGGGTGGTACGGGGAGGGAGATGCAGGAGGTTCAGGATGGGAAACACATATACACCAGTGGCAGATTCATGTTGATGTATGGCAAAACCAATATAATATTGTAAAGTAATTAGCTGCCAATTAAAATAAATAATTTCAAATTTAAAAAAAGAAAAGAAAGATTCCTATGCTCTGTATTATTTCTTGGTACCTATGTTGAGAGGAAAGAATACAGGCATTGTTTCCTTCTGGATCCACCAAACCCCCTATGAAGGACTTAGGGGATATAGATGCTGCTTCTACCACTGAACTAATTAGACCTTGTTTGAAGCCTGGTACCTAATCAAGCCAAAGCTTAGTTAAGTTTATACGCCACAAGATCACTTCAGTACAGTCTCTCAGTCGTGTCCAACTCTTTGCAACCCCATGAACCGCAACATGCCAGGCCTCCCTGTCCATCACCAATTCCCGGAGTCCACCCAAACCCGTGTCCATTGAGTCGGTGATGCCATCCAACCATCTCATCCTCTGTCATCCCCTTCTCCTGCCCTCAATCTTTCCCAGCATCAGTGTCTTTTCAAATGAGTCAGCTCTTCGCATAGGGTGGCCAAAGTATTGGAGTTTCAGCTTCAGTATTAGTCCTACTAATGAACACCCAGGACTGATCTCTTTTAAGATGGATGGGTTTGATCTCTTGCAGTCCAAGGGACTCTCAAGAGTCTTCTCCAACACCATAGTTCAAAAGCATCAATTCTTCGGTGCTCAGCTTTCTTTATAGTCCAACTCTCACATCTATACATGACCACTGGAAAAACCATAGCCTTGACTAGACGGACCTTTGTTGACAAAGTGATGTCTCTGCTTTTCAATATGTTGTCTAGGTTGGTCGTAACTTTCCTTCCAAGGAGTAAGCATCTTTTAATTTCATGGCTGCAGTCACCATCTGCAGTGATTTTGGAGCCCAAAAAAATAAAGTCAGCCGCTTTTTCCATGGTTTCCCCATCTATTTGCCATGAAGTGATGGGACCGGATGCCATGATCTTTGTTTTCTGAATGTTGAGTTTTAAGCCAACTTTTTCACTCCCTTCTTTCACTTTCATCAAGAGGCTTTTTAGTTCTTCTTCACTTTCTGCCATAAGGGTGGTGTCGTCTGCATATCTGAGGTTATTGATATTTCTCCCAGCAATATTGATTCCAGCTTGTGTTTCATCCAGCCCAGCATTTCTCATGATGTACTCTGCATATACAGAGTATATAAGTTAAATAAGCAGGGTGACAATATGCAGCCTTGATGTACTCCTTTTCCTGTTTGGAACCAGTCTGTTGTTCCATGCCCAGTTTTAACTGTTGCTTCCTGACCTGCATATAGGTTTCTCAAGAGGCAAGTCAGGTTGTCTTGTATTCCCATCTCTTTCAGAATTTTCCAGTTTCTTGTGATCCACACAGTCAAAGGCTTTGGCATAGTCAAGCAGAAATAGATGTTTTTCTGGAATTTTCTTGCTTTTTCAATGATCCAGCAGATGTTGGCAATTTGATCTCTGGTTCCTCTGCCTTTTCTAAAACCAACTTGAACATCTGGAAGTTCAC
>NW_011494695.1:1385950-1399332 GCF_000754665.1 Bison bison bison | reverse complement strand
TGAGATGAGTGCAATTGTGCAGGAGTTTGAGCATTCTTTGGCATTGCCTTTCTTTGGGATGGGAATGAAAACTGATCTTTTCCAGTCCTGTGGCCACTGCTGAGTTTTCCAAATGTGCTGGCATATTGAGTGCAGCACTTTCACAGCATCATCTTTCAGGATTTGAAATAGCTCAACTGGAATTCCATCACCTCCACTAGCTTTGTTCATAGTGATGCTTTCTAAGGCCCACTTGACTTCACATTCCAGGATGTCTGGCTCTAGGTGAGGGATCACAATATGCCACAAAGAAACCAGCAATTGTGTCTTGCTACCAATAGAAAGTAACTGACCATTATATAGCTCCTGTGTTAATGCATGCAGCCCTCTAGGTGAAAATATATCATCAAAAAAGTGTTACACAGAGAGATATGAGAGATAACATTTACGGTGGCTGGTCAAGCACCTTTCAGGAGGTGACCAGTATCACTTACCTCCTAAATGGCTTTTGCATCCTTTAACTACAAAGTTCTTCTTCTAGGTTTCTAGTTGAAACATTTAACAACACACATCTGTATGAGCTCATCTTTAACAGTGCCATTAGCTGACTGCCTGATAAGATTAACTTCTTTATCTGTATGTGAAGTTATTTAATATCCTCCTTAGAATCACCCTGACCTATGCAACTATGGATGCTGAGATTTGATTTTTGCCTCCCATTAATTTACTTTCATGATGCTAACAGAGTAATGAAATGTGTATCCATATAGAATAATCAAATAGAGAACCTAGAGCCTATTCATATTCATGATTTAAACAGAACAAGTAAGTGTATTAATTTCCAAATGCTTCTCTGCTGCTGCTGCGGCTAAGTCGCTTCAGTTGTGTTCGACTCTGTGTGACCCCATGGACTGCAGCCCACCACCAGGCTCCTCTGTCCATGGGATTTTCCAGGCAAGAGTACTGGAGTGGGGTGCCATTGCCTTCTCCGCTAGGTTGCCACAAACACAGTAGCTAAAAACAACACAAATTTATTATGTTACAGCACTAGAGGACTGAAGTTTAAAATGAGTCAGCAAGGCTGCATCCTTTCTGGAAGCTCCAGAGGAGAATGTTTTCTGAACTTTTCCAGCATTCAGAGGCTGCCCACATTCCTTGGCTCATGGCCTTTTCCTCCTGTGTCAGTCTGACCTCTGCTTTTATCATCACATCTCTCTCTCTGATTCTGATCCTCCCACCTCCCCTTGTGATTAGATCAGACCACTGAAATAAGCCAGGATAATTTCCTCATCTCAAAGTCCTTAACATTATCATATCTGAAAAGTCACTTTAGTCAGAGAAGGTAATGTATTCACAGGGTCCTGGAATTAGATTCTGGACATCTCTGGAGGCTACTCTTCTGCCTACTATAGTAAACAGTGCCAAATCTAGTATTTTGTGTGTGTGCATGACAGAAAAAAAATAAAAAAAAAAAATTATTGCCACTTTTCATCTCAACTGTAGATGGGTCATTCAACGCCTTAACTATCCAAGGTGCAGATGATAAAATAGTGTTTTATTATATAGAACAGTGGGAAGTACATCAACTCCCGAGTCAGAAAGTCTTCTTTTAATATACTGAATTTTCCACTCAACTGTAATCAGACAAGTTATTTAACTTCCTTGATCTTTAGTTCTATAATCTGTAAGAGCGGTAATGTTCATCTTGCAAATTGTAAATAGTTTTACCTTATCAATTATGAAGACTAAATACATTAGTGTGTTTAAACATCCTGACACTTTGAATGTGGCATGGTACTTGATAAATTTGTGTCTGCTTTTATTAAAACTATAATCATCGTCAAGTCAGAAGCTCCAGTATCTCAACTTTTCCTCCTCAAAGAGGGTCCCTTTTTTCTTATTTCCAGAAATATTGTCAAGAATGCTGGCATGCTTCTCCCAAGTGAGAAATCTGTAACCTAACCACACTGTAGGTGCTGGACAGCACACCAGGGCTCCTGCCTCTCATCACAGAACAAAGGCTGTGGAGTGCTCACCCTCCAGCCAGGATCACCTGGCCACTGCTCCCCTGCTTTACACAAGCCTTCCTGTTCCCCAACCACTAAATAGGGACATGATTTCATTTTTAGCTCATAAAAATACTGAATTATAACTGCATGTAGTGGTTTATCTCAGTTAATAATGGGATGCGGCATATGTATTTGTTAATCCATTTATTTCTATCAGTTATATAGATATAGACACACAGTGATGTGTTCAGAACAGAGTCTATCTAAATTTCAAATGGGAATTACTCATTCCTTCTCAATGATTAACCCATTCATTTACTGGGAAATCTGTTAAAAATCAATGCTAGTTTATTTCCTAGCAAGTGTTAATCTAAACTATTAATTGCAAAGAGCAGATAGGATTTAGGCAAAAATTAGTCTACAAATAATTATGATAAAAATAACTTTATAGTCAAGAATCAATTGATAAGCAAACCATACAAGTTTTAAAATGCTATCTTTTTCTAAACTTTTTATTTTATATTGGAGTATAGCCAATTTGGGCTGCCCATGTAGCACTAGTGGTAAAGAACCCACCTGCCAAAGCAGGAGACATAAGAGACGCAGGTTGAATCACTGGGTTAGGAATGATCCCTTGGAGGACAGCATGGCAATCCAGTCCTGTATTCTTGCCTGGAGAATCCCATGGACAGAGGAGCCTGGCATGCTACAGTCATGGGGTGGCAAAGAGTCGGGCATGACTGAAGCAACTTAGTAGGCAAGCACATAGCCATTAGCAATGTTGTGATAGTTTCAGGTGGATAGTAAAGGGACCCAGCCATACATATACATGTATCCATTCTCCCCCAAGTCCGCTCCCATCTACTCTGCCACATAATATCACATTTAACAGTTCTCTGTTAAAACGCCATCTTTTAGTTGCAAGTCTCACCAAATCCCTATCAGAATTTCTTGTAATGATGAGATCAAAAGAAAACGTTCTTGTGGTGTGTGTGTATATATATATATATATATAAACATCATCACATTTGGTTAAAACAGATTTATTTCATTCACCCATCTCCTTCCTTTCCACTTTTTTCTCACTTTTTAATGAGCTGGCTGCACTCCACATGTTAGCTGATGACTCTGTCAAGTCTGTAACCAGGCCAGAAAGCAGAACCACATTAGGGACTTTAATTCAGCGAACTAGTCACTGGAGTTTTCAGAAAAGCTGAAAACTTGGGAAGATGAGGTACCTAGAGATAGCTCGTCTGCAAGAAACGGCTGCACCCCCTAAAACTAGAGGTATGAAATAAAGAAGAGATGATGACATCAGAGTCCAGGAGCCACGCTCAGTAGGGAGCTGAAAGCCCAGTGAAAGTACTTCCAGAGAGACCACCAGATGAGCCCATAGAAGCGGCTATCAGTTGCAAGCTGGAACTGTGGAAGAGGGCCCACCGGCAGGAGCTGGACCCATGATATGGGGTTGCAAGTGGGACTGAGACCATAAATAAAGAATTGGTGGCAAGTTAGGGCTGTCTGTTATAGAAAGGACTTGAATCATGGAAGAAGAGCCACTGCTGAAGATTCATTCTGAAGCAGAGAGATGGAGAATTAGACTTACTGCCCTTCCCTTGCTTTGGAACAGCAGAACTTAGATTGACTGAACATACCAAACATAAGATGGGCAATGGGACCCAAGAAGTGTAGTTTTCAAATACCCCTCTCTGCTGTAGAGAGAAGAATGCAGAGAGGAGAGAGGAGGGGTGGGGGTAGAAAGCACACCTGAAAATAAACGTGTGTGTGTACTCAGTCGTGTCCAACTCTTCATGACTGCATGGACCGTAGCCCACCAAGCTCCTCTGTCCATGGGATTTCCCAGGCAAGAATACTGGCGTGGGTTGCTATTTCCTTCTCCAGAGGATCTTCTCGGCCCAAGGATCAAACCCACGTGTCTTGTGTCTCCTGCACTGGTGTGGATTCTTTACCACTAGCACCACTTGGGAAGTGCTGAAATAAATAGTCATGGGCTAAATAGCTAGAACTAGGATTCAGAGAAGATAACAGTAGGTATTAACCTTTTGGGGGATTCAACCAACTCCAGTATTCTTGTCTGGGAAATCTGAAGGACAGAGGAGTGTGGTGGGCTACAGTCCGTGCGATCACAAAGAGTTGAACACAACTGACATGCACACACACACATTAACTTTTTTTTTAAAGAGTCATCTTAAATTGTTGTGATTTGCTCTATTGTTTATTATTTGCCACCGTCCTGTGGAAATGATTGCTAACGTGCTCTAATGTGCATTGGCATCGTGATTATCAATTTATCTAAGTATTGGATATAAACCTTCAACTGTTCTGAGAAGTATTCAGGTGCCATCCACAAAAGTTCACCTAGGCCACTTTCATGCACTGGGGCACTGACCAATCGAGCCTGGCCTATTCGTTAACTGCCCCATCTTGATATGCAGACTGTCAGATTATCCATCCTCTTCTCAACTCTAAGAAAATATGCACATGACCATCATCACCAAAATTAATAACTACATTCACATATCCTGTATCAGAGCTCAGAACAATTGTGAAGAATCAGGAACTGGATTTTGTGCCATTTTTCCAGAAAGGAAAAGCGAAAATCAGAGATTTTGACTAACTTTATTCAAGTCAAACAACTACAAGCAAGTAGTAGATATAAAATTTGATACTATGAACTAAAATACTTTGTCCTCTTTGTCTGTGCTCCCATGTTAAAATATGTAATTAACTCCAGTTATAGTCTAGTAACCTCAAGATCCAGAAGTTGGTTACAAAGTTAATTAAATAAGTGACAGTGGTTGGGGTACTTCAGTGACATTATGAAGCGGCATCTACCATCATGAACAATTTTGGCTTTTGAGAAAACATGGGGTGGTTTCTTTACAGACAAAAGATAGAACACCAACTTTAACAAATGTACTGATAATATACTGACTATATGAATTCAATCTGAGAAACAAATGATTGCTATAGAAAAAATAATAACCTCGTTAGAATAAAATATTTGCCTTCTAGTTAAGCATGGTAAAATAACTGACATAGCACTTATTCATGCATTGGAGAGGAAATGGCAACCCACTCTGGGGACAGGGAGCCTGGTGGGCTGCCGTCTATGGGGTCGCACAGAGTTGGACACGACCGAAGTGACTTAGCAGCAGCAGCACTTATTAGCCTTTATTCATCCTTCCCTTCCTTAGATTACTACATCAATATCTCTAATTTTGTGAGTCACAGGATTTATTAAATGCCATTTGTGTTCTTTAGATCTTTAGTATATTTTTCCTTACCATCTGAGCCACCAGGGAAGCATAGTAAATTTTTCTAAATAACCACGAAAGAGAGAAAAGTCATATTATTTTTGCTTCTCCAAAATTAATTTGATCTCCTCTTTTATCTTCCAGAAAAATGCATTCTTTTATCCATATGATAATTCTGTTTACCGTAGCATATGATGTTACAATTCAATCCAAAAAGAGAGCATTGTATTTAAATGTAACTATTATTTCTTCTGCATTTTCCTCTCCTTGGTATTAGAATAAAGGTGTCATTTGAACCATGCAGTCTCATTTTTGTAGTAATGAAATAAAACTCATATTTTAAAGCAAGACAAGAAAAATTTATATATAAAATTTTGCTCTGCCCATTTGGGCCTTCTCCCTCTTCTCAAGTGTGCACTTTGCATCTGCATTAGGCATTAACCAAACCTTCCCAACGCAGAAATACCAGTCATCATCCACTTTTCTTCTTCTGGAGCCAGCTATGTAATTTCTTAAAAGAAAAGTTTACTTACTTATGACTGTATTAGTGTAACTATGAATACTACTTGTATTCTGCCTATTTCACAAGATTAAGTCTTACACTAACAAGTGTGTGACTCTGCCTCTGATAAAAATGATAACTAGGCAACTTGAAATGATTAATGAAATATATAGTTCAATACAATAAATGGCTATAATAGTGTAGCTCCAGATACTGGAAGAATCAACAAGAGGAAACAGACCATTTCTTGGACCATAACTGATTAGCAAGACAGGTGTTTCACAGGCTTTCAGCTACTATTAACAGGGCCTAGTCCTGGGCTGCTGTGCCCCCTTCCAGGGGGTTTTCCTGACCCAGGAATCAAAACCCAGGTCTCTTACATCTCCTGCATTGGCAGGTGGGTTCTTTACTACTAGCGTCACCTGAGAAGTCCAACAGCAAATTAAAAGGACTACCAAGAAATCCATGTTCCACCTGGTAATGAGCTTTCTTAGCACCATGGAACAAATCAGTCACAAAATGCCTCCAAAACCTCGGCCAAAATTAAGACTGGAAGGGAGGGAATTGAAAATAAAGAATACTGCCTACTGTCCAGTTCTGGAAGAATCAATTCATTAGCCTCTTCAGTCACTGGCCTACATCCTGCACCACTCTGAAAGGAATTTAGAGCAAAGATCAGGATGAGACACTTTGCATTCTGGGGAAAATGGCAGAATTGGCCTTTAGATAGTTAGATATTTGTAGGAGAAAATCTTATGAACCCAATTTCTTGCATCTTCTCATACTTAGAAAAGCACTAAAACTCTGAACTAAGATACCCAATGAGTAGTCACTCTCTACCAAGATATGAACCTTGCTTTCATGTACCCCTTCACCAAAGTCACATATATACTGACCTCACACTCATGTGGACTCAAATAAAATTTTCCATTTCTTTCTTAGATTGACTATAGATTAATTTTTTTTGTCAACAGCACCTATCATAAAGCTAAAATAATTATATGCATATAGTGAACACACACACGGATGTACATGTTTCTGTGTGTGTATATATATATACGTGTGTTTAGTCAGTAAATCATGTCTGACTCTTTTGTGACCCCATGGACTGTAGCATGCCAGGCTCTTTTATCCATGGGATTTCTCAGGCAAGAATACTGGACTGGGTTGCCATTTCCTTCTCCAGGGGGTCTTTTGGACCCAGGAATTGAACCTGCATCTCCTACATCACAGACATATTCTTTACTGCTGAGCCACTAGGAAAGTCCATATATACATATATACACATATATATTTGTGTGCGTGTATATCTTTCAACTGGATGTACACACTTATGTTTATCATTGCCTATGCTGCTGCTGCTGCTGCTAAGTCACTTCAGTTGTGTCCGACTCTGTGCGACCCCATAGATGGCAGCACACCAGGCTGCACCGTCCCTGGGATTCTCCAGGCAAGAACTCTGGAGTGGGTTGCCATTTTCTTCTCCAATGCGTGAAAGTGAAAAGTGAAAGTGAAGTCGCTCATTGCCTATAAATGAGTACAAATAGCAGAGAACAGACATGCTGGAAAGTAGATATATCGTAGATGTATAAACAGAAATGTGAAGACAAAAGGATATTTATTAATAAATACTTGTGTACTCCTGTGTGGATATTTACAAACCATAAGGTCTATATTCTGATATATGATTTCTCATATTAGATTCACCTTGCATTGACTCTGAGACTGCAGAACAGTGTGTGTGTGAGGGAGACAGAGAGAGAGAGAAACACCTTAGCACAGTTACCGCAGCAGATTGAAATTGGGAATTTATTATAGAGAATGGGAAGTTTTTATCTGAGAGATTTTGACTCAGAACGCCAAGGAAAAAAATGCGTGAAAAATTCAAAGACAACTACACGGAGGACCAAATTATCAAAGTCTGGGGCGAAAGACCAGAGACTTGGCCGGCCAGACGTCTGTAATTGCTCACTCAAACAGAAACCACGATGTATTGGTCCAGAGAAAGAGGGACTGCATCTTTCCTCTCTTAACCTTTTGGCCCCAATTTCAGTCTTCTTCCTTTTGGGTCTCCTTTTGAAGTGTGAAGAGTGCTCATTTGTTTTCAGTGTGGTCTCACAAGAAACAGTGGATGCAGAGAAGTAGCCCGACAGCAAAACATGAAGTACTGTTGAGGAAAACATGGAGTCTGCCTCTCAAGGTGGTGGCGGAGGGAGGCAGTGGGAGGATGAGAGGCTGAAAACTAGCATTAAAATAGTGCATAGCACAGAGAACTCCGCTCAGTGTTATGTGGCAGCCAGAGAGGAGGGAAGCTGCGGGGAGAATGGATGCGTGTAAATGCATGGCTGAGTCTGCTGTTCACCCGCAACTATCACAACATGGTTAATTGGTTATACCCCAATACAAAATTAAAAGGTTTTTAAAAAATAAAATAAAATGGTGCACAGCTACCACGTTCCAAATTTAAGATGGAAATACAGGTCTTCACGATAAATTCAAGGACCAATAAAAATAACTATATTCTATAGTCTTGGGCTTTTTCTCTGTTTCACAGTTTAATTTTTCTCTTACTTTCTTACATTTTAAAATTATTCTAGTGTTTTAATGTAAACCAAGGCAATTCATTTTCAAAGGGCAATGGTTACAAATATGCTAATACAATGTAATACTCCCCACAACACCTACCATATTTATTTTTGAACCAAAGATCCCCCCAGAAAAAATTTTCTTCCGTTGGTCTCTTATGGGTTTTTCCCTTCTCTAGCTTCACTAATAATTGCAATTAGAAGAATAAAAGCAAACAGTTATCTTATCCACCAAATAAGGGTCATAAATGGGCATTCATCCAAAGTTTTGGGGCAAAAGTCAGAAACTTGGCTCACCAGAGGCCTGTAATTGCTCAAACAGAAACCACCATGTACTGGCCCAGAAAAAGAGTGGGCCAGTTATGGTAGCTCACTGGGTAAAGAATCTGCCTGTAATGCAGGAGACCTGGGTTCAATCCCTGGATGGGGAAGATCCCCTGGAGAAGAGAATGGCAAGCCACTCCAGTATTCTTGCCTGTGAATTCCATGGACAGAGGAGCCTGGTGAGCTACAGTTCATGAGGTTGCAAAGAATCGGACACAACTGAGCGACTAACACACACACACACAGGCAATCACATGTATTTCTCTAAACCTCACAACAACTCTGTAAGAAACAATTACTGCCTATTCTCAGTTTTATAACAAAACACTGGTAAAGGAATGGTAGGTGTTGGGATCTGTAATAGTACAGGCAACGAAGTTAAGGCTATACCAAAGTCTGTGAGGGACATGTTCATCCAGATTTCCTAAGGGAAAAAAAATATAATACACATCTTACAACTCAATTCAGTGAAGAATCACTACTCAGAGACCTTCTGACCCTGGAATTCCCCTGCGGGTTTATATGTGTGAAATTCTAAGAAATAGGCAACCTTGTTTGTAGAATCCTTACTTGTGTGTGTGTTGAAAAAAAGTGAGGAATTAAACTAAAATATCCACTAAACAATAAATGATCAAATAGATTATGATTCATCTATACATGGAAAGCTATGAAGCTTAAAATTAGATAGGTACATTATTGTAGGGAGGATATCAAGATGGCAGAGTAGGACACTGAGCTCACCTCCCCCCAGGAACACATCAAAAATGCATCTATGCAAGGAGCAATTCTCATTGAAAACAGACTGGCAGAGGGACTCATACAACCAAGGGTGTAAGGAAAGATCCAAATGGAGTTAGGTAGAAAGGGAAGAGCAACAGTCATGGAAACCTGTATCCCTAGGAGGAAGACATAGACAGGGAAGGGGATTATACCAGCCTGGAGATCCTCCCTGGAGAGTGAGCTGTTCAAACCACAGTGGACACCCCAGCCCTGGGGTCTGACACTGGGAATACAAGTCCCCCTAGCTAGCTTGAAAACCAGTAGTACGAACACAAGGGCTGTAAGAAATCTAGACTTATGCTCACGAAGAAGATACACATGCTTGCTTTCTCCCAGGAACAAGGCAGAGGAAGCAGAATTAAACTGCCTGGGACTCTGGCTGGTTTCCATGGCTACCCTGGGCACCCTGGACCATGCTGAGTGCCCCACTCTGGTCCCTGTGGCTCTGCTGCTGCTCCACACTAGGGCGAAGGCTTCCAGGACCAAGGAGGGAGCACGGATGGGTGGGAAGAGCCAGCTTGGACCCTGCACAGCTTCCAAACAGAGTGAGAGTGATCATTACTGGCATTCATGGAGGCATTACATCAGAAACAGTCTGGATCTCGAACTGATGTGCCAACACTGCCTCGCCATGAACATCAGACCTCACTGGATGCCTATCCTGGCCCCTCTTGTTCCAGCACTACTCCTTTCTGGGTTGAAAGTGCTATTGCTCAGAGGAGGAAGAGCGCGCACTTAGAGGAAATGGAACCCACTTGGATCCAACCGTCAGGTTTCTGCTCCAGAACACTAAGACATGAGCCCACCTCAGCAGGGCAGTGTTCGCCAGTGAGCATAGGAGAAGCCTTGGCTCGCACCTGGTTCCAGCTCTAGCCCCTCCATCTCCATTCCCACCTCCCACCAATGTGAGAGCTGCCAACTCACCCTCATGGAAGACGTGAACCCTGATCATGTCAGATACAGATCTTCCACCAAAGCCACTGGGCACAGTTGACTACATAGCACTGCTCCCACAAAAGGACACTCCTTCAAGACCAGGGTAGGTAACTATGTCACCTAATTTCATAGAGACAAAGGAAGTTAAGCAAATGATAAGACAGAGGAATTTGTTCAAAGAAAAGAACAAGGAAAAAAAAAAAAAACTAATGAAAAAGAGAGAAATACTTTATCAGATAAAGAGTTAAAAGCATTAGTAATAATAATGCTAACTGAAATAGGGAAAAGAACAGATGAACAGAGAATTTTAACAAGGAACTAAAAAATATTTTTTAAGAAATAGAATTAAAGAGTACAATAACAACGACAGAAAAAACACTAGAAGGAATTAATACCAGACTAGGTGATACAAGAGAACTTACAAGTGATCTTAAATACAGAATAGAAATCATCCATTTTAGACAGCAAAAATGAAAACAAAAAATGAGAACAATTTAGGGGACAATAGTAACAGTACTAACATTCATATTATAGGGATCCCAAAAGGAGAAGGGGCTTCCCTGATAGCTCAGTTGGTAAACAATCCGCCTGCAATGCAGGAGACACTAGTTTGATTCCTGGGTCGGAAAGATCCACTGGAGAAGGGATAGGCTACCCACTCCAGGATTCTCAGGCTTCCCTTGTGGCATAGCTGGTAAATAATCCACCTGCAATGTGGGAGACCTGGGTTCATCCCTGGTTTGGGAAGATCCCCTGGAGAAGGGAAAGGCTATACACTCCAGTATTCTGGCCTGGAGAATTCCATGGAAACCCATCTAGAAGCTTTCATAAGCCTTTAATCCTTCTCCATCAGAGGGCAGACAGACTGAAAACCACCATCACAGAAAACTAACCAATTGAATCATATGAACCAAAGCCTTGTCTAACTCAATGAAACTATGAGCCATGCCATGTAGGGCCACACAAGACAGGTGGGTCATCGTGGAGAGTTCTGACAAAATGTGGTCCACTGGAGAAGGGAATGGTAAACCACTTCAGTATTCCTGCCTTGAGAACACCATGAACAGTGTGTAAAGGCAAAAAGATAGGACACTGAAAGATGAACTCCCCAGGTTGGTAGGTGCCCAGTATGCTACTTGAGATCAGTGGAGAAATAAATCCAGAAAGATTGAAGAGATGGAGCCAAAGCAAAAACAACACCCAGTTGTGGATGTGACTGGTGATGGAAGCAAGGTCCAATGCTATAAAGAGCAATACCGCATAGGAACCTGGATGATTAGGTCCATGAATCAAGGCAAATTGAAAGAGATCAAACAGGAGATGGCAAGAGTGAACATCCACATTTTAGGAATCAGCAAACTAAAATGGACTGGAATGGGTGAATGTAACTCAGATGACCATTATATCTACTACTATGGGCAAGAATCCCTTAGAAGAAATGGAGTAGCCATCATAGTCAACAAAGAAGTCTGAAATGCAGTACTTGAATGCAGTCTCAAAAATGAGAGAATGATCTCTGTTCATTTCCAAGGCAAACCATTCAATATCACGGTAATCCAAGTCTATGCCCCGACCACTAATGCTGAAGAAGCTGAAGTTGAATGGTTCTATGAAGACCTACAAGACCTTCTAGAATTAACATCCAAAAAAGATGTCCTTTTCATTATAGGGGACTGGAATGCAAAAGTAGGAAGTCAAGAAACATCTGGAGTAACAGGCAAATCTGGCCTTGGAGTACAGAATGAATCAGGGTAAAGGCTAATAGAGTTCTGACAAGAGAATGCACTGGTCATAGAAAACACTCACTTCCAACAACACAAGATGACACTCTACACATGGACATCACCAGATGGCAAACACCAAAATCATATTGATTACATTCTTTGCAGCCAAAGATGGAGAAGCTTGATACACTCAGCAAAATCAAGAACAGAAGCAGACTGTGGCTTAGATCATGAACTCCTTATTGCCAAATTCAGACTGAAATGGAAGAAAGTAGGGAAAACCACTAGACCATTCATGTATGACCTAAATCAAATCCCTAACGATTATACAGTGGAAGTGAGAAATAGATTTAAGAGACTAGATCTGATAGACAGAGTGCCTGATGAACTATAGATGGAGATTCGTGACATTGTACAGGAGACAGGGAGCAAGACTGTCCCCAAGAAAAAGAAAGGCAATAAAGCAAAATGGCTGTCTGAGGAGGCTTTACAAATAGTTGAGAAAAGAAGAGAAGCAAAAAGGAAAGGAGAAAAGGAAAGATATACCCGTCTTAATGCAGAATTCCAAACAATAGCAAGGAGAGATAAGAAAGTCTTCCTCAGTGATTAGTGCAAAGAAATAGAGGAAAACAATAGAATCAGAAATACTAGAGATCTCTTCAAGAAAATTAGAGATACCAAGGGAATATTTCATGGAAAGATGGGCTCAATAAAGGACAGAAATGGTATGGACCTAAAAGCAGCAGAAGAGATTAAGAAGAGGTGGCAAGAATACACAGAAAAACTGTACAAAAATATCTTCATGGCCCAGGTAATCACAATGGTGTGATCATTCAACTACAGCCAAACATCCTGGAATGTGAAGTCAAGTGGGCCTTAGGAAGCATCACTACAAACAAAGCTAGTGGAGGTGATGGAATTCTAGTTGAGCTATTTCAAATCCTGAAAGATGATGCTGTAAAAGTGCTGCACTCAATATGCCAGCAAATTTGGAAAACTCAGTAGTGGCCACAGGACTGGAAAAGGTCAGTTTTAATTCCAATCCCAAAGAAAGGCAATGCCAAAGAATGCTCAAACTACTTCACAATCACACTCATCTCACACATTAGTAAAGTAATGCCCAAAATTCTCCAAGCCAGGCTTCAACAGTATGTGAATTGTGAACTTCCAGATGTTGAAGCTGGTTTTAGAAAAGGCAGAGAAACCAGAGATCAAATTGCCAACATCTGATAGATCATTGAAAAATCAAGACCACTCCAGAAAAA
>NW_011494695.1:1343539-1385604 GCF_000754665.1 Bison bison bison | reverse complement strand
CAGAAAACAAAGATCATGACATCTGGTCCCATCACTTCATGGCAAATAGATGGGGAAACAGTGGAAACAGTGTCAGACTTTATTTTTGGGGCCCCAAAATCACTGCAGATGGTGATTTCAGCCATGAAATAAAAAGATGCTTACTCCTTGGAAGAAAAGTTATGACCAATCTAGACAGCATATTAAAAAGCATAGTCATTACCTGCCAGCAAAAGTCCGTTAGTCAAGGCTATGGTTTTTCCAGTAGTCATGTACTGATGTGAGAGCTGAACTATAAAGAAAGCTTAGTGCCAAAGAATTGATGCTTCTGAACTGTGGTGTTGGAGAAGACTCTTGAGAGTCCCTTGGACTACAAGGAGATTCAACCAGTCCACCCTAAAGGAAATTAGTCCTGAATATTCATGGGAAAGACTGATGCTGAAGCTGAAATTCCAATACTTTGGCCACCTGATGTGAAGAGCTGACTCATTTGAAAAGACCCTGATGTTGGGAAAGATTGAGGGCAGGAGAAGGGGATGACAGAGGATGAGATGATTGGATGGCATCACCAACTTAATGGAGATGAGTTTGAGTAAACTCTGAGAGGGTGATAGACAGGGAAGCCTGGCGTGCTGCAGTCCATGGGGTCGCAAAGAGTCAGACATGATTGAGTGACTGAACTGAACTTAAAAGAAGAGAAAGGGTGCACTGGGACGACCCAGAGGGATGGTATGGGGAGGGAGGAGGGTTCAGGATGGGGAACACATGTATACCTGTGGCGGATTCATTTTGATATATGGTAAAACCAATACAATATTGTAAAGTTAAAAAATAAAATAAAAAAGTTAATACAAAAAATAAATAAATAAAAGGTGTTTGATGAAATTATGAAGGAAAATGTTCCAAACGTGCAAAAGGTAACAGATATCCAGGTACAGGAAGCATAGAGAGTCAATCAACAGATAAATAGATAAAGATGCGGTGTATGAATGCAATGGAATATTACTCTGCCATAGAAAGGAACAAATTTTGCTACTTGCAAGAAAAGGAATGGACCTAGGGGCAATTATGCTCAGTGAAATAATGCAGACAGAGAAAGCCAAATAGTATATGTTATCATTTAAATGTGAAATCTATAAAATATACTAATGAATATAACAAAATAGAAAGAGGTTTATTGATAAAGATGGCACCCCACTCCAGTACTCTTGCCTGGAAAATCCCATGGACGGAGGATCCTGGTGGGCTGCAGTCCACCAGGGGTCGCGAGGAGTCGGACAGGACTGAGCGACTTCACTTTCACTTTTCACTTTCATGCATTGGAGAAGGAAATGGCAACCCACTCCAGTGTTCTTGCCTGGAGAATCCCAGGGACGGGGAGCCTGGTGGGCTGCCGTCTATGGGGTCATGCAGAGTCGGACACAACTGAGGTGACTTAGCAGCAGCAGCAGCAGCAGTAGTTACCAGTGGGCAGAGGAATGGAGGGGAGAAAAGATAGGGTAAATGTATTAAGAGGTATAAAGTGTTAAACACAAAATAATAAAGTAACAAAGATATACTTTGCAGTACATGGCATTTAGCCAATATTTGTAAAAACTTTAAATGGAGTATAATCTATAAAAACATTGTATTACTATGCTTACACCTTAAACTAATATAATATAGTAAGTCAACTTATACTTCAATAAAAATAAAATTAAATAGGTACATTTTTATAAGTTAATATGGAAAATCTCTAAGGTACATTCAGCCAAAAAAAGTAAAGAACAGAAGAGTATACAAAATGTGATCTCTTTGATGTGATAATCATACTTTTTATAATACAGATAATATTTAATGTAATATTAGAGGTCATTTTGGCATTTTTCATAATATCTACTATTATACATAATTTATTTTATACACACCCACATACTTTGAGTGGAAAGAAGGTTGCAATATAGGGAAGTGTATTTTATAACTTTTGGAGTAATTTGAATCATTTATATTCATATAGTATTTTTATGTTAGTCACTCATTCCTCGCTTTGTGACCCCATGGACTGTAGCCTACCAGTCTGCTCTGTCCATGGGATTTCCCAGGCAAGAATACTGGAGTGGGTTGTCATTCCCTTACTCCAGGGGATTTTCCCGACCCAGGGATCGAACCTGGGTCTCCTGCATTGCAGGCAGATTCTTTACTGTTTGAGCCACCAGGGAAATCCATGGGTGGGAAATTATGGATTATTATTCAATCTGTCATACTCTTCTGTATTAAAGGTTCTTAAAATGAATATTCTCTTCTGAAATGCCCTTCTTCTACTAAACACTTAAATACTCCTTAAATCAGATCTCACACACCTGGGAGAGCATTACAGCGTTTACAAAACTATAAGTGATGTCTTCCATGAGCCATAACACCAAAACCAAAAATCCTCACAAAACACAAAGCAATACAAAAAACATTGAGCTAAAATATGGAGTTGAAAATCCACACAGAAACCATGGCTTCCCTGGAGGTACAAACAGCTTGTAATTATTACATCTAAAAATGTGAGAAAACACAATAACCTAATCAAGAACACAGACTGCAGAATAAGATACACACAGAGTATGGATACTGAAAATATAAGAAACAAGGTATACAACAAGTACAGTCACAATGTTTAAAGAAATAATAGGAGATACAGAAAATATTATAAAGAAATGAAACAACTGAAAGTGATCAGGACTATATTTAAAGGGATACAAAATATAATCACTGAAATTTAAACTTCATTTGATGTGTTTAAATGATGAAGCAGAGCTGTTGAGAACATCAACAAACTGTAAGAGAAATATGAAAAGATTATTCATAACTCAACTCAGAATTGAAATTATGACATGAAACTCTGAAAGAGTGGTTGGGTGAAATCAATGACCAACAACAAGTCCCCACAGCCTTTAACTGGAAATCCACACAGAATAAAAAGAAGGGGGCAAAACCAACATTCTGATGCTGCAAATTTTTCTGAATTGATTTAAAAAACAATTTTTAGATATAAGAATCACTCTGAGTTAAAAAAAAAAAAGAAAAAGAAAAACACCTTCTTTTAGTCACAGCATAGTAAACTGCAGAATATGAAAGCAAATAAGAAGATAGCAAAGCACCTGAGACTTTTCACTGTCAGTGATGGAAGCCAATTGCACTGGATGACCTCTTTACTCTATGGTGTATCTACAAGGACGATGAAATCACTCTCATCTAGATCTCATCATCTAGTCTACTGGATCCCTCCAACATCTCTTCTGCCTCTGAATCTCTCCATCCTTCCCTGTGCTTTCCTATTTCCAGCTCCATCCTTCCATCATACCATAGCGTTAGCTGCCCAGTCATGTCCATCTCTTTGTGACCCCATGGGCTGTAGCCCGCCAGGCTCCTTTGTCCATTGGATTCTCCAGGCAAGAATATTGGAGAGGTTGGCCATTCTCTTCTCCAAGGGATCTCCCCAGCCCAGGGATCGAACCAAAGTCTCCTGCCCTTTCAGGTGGATTCTTTACCAGCTGAGCCACCAGAAAAGTCCCCCATGGTATGGTCTATCATACCATAGATATGATGTAAAGTCATTTTCTGCTTATTTCACAGCTTATGCAGATTGTCTCTGGTTGCTCCTCTACTTCTTGAATCTTTGCCTTGAATCCAGTAATTTCCACAGTCTTTGAAAGGCTGCTGCTGCTGCTGCTGCTAAGTCACCTCTGTTGTGTCCGACTCTGTGCAACCCCATAGATGGCAGCCCACCAGACTCCCCTGTCCTTGGGATTCTCTAGGCAAGAACACTGGAGTGGGTTGCCATTTCCTTCTCCAATGCATGAAAGTGAAAAGTGAAAGTTAAGTCGGTCAGTCATGTCCGACTCTTCGCGACCCCATGGACTGCAGCCTACCAGGATCCTCCGTCCATGGGATTTTCCAGGCAAGAGTACTGGAGTGGGGTGCCATTGCCTTCTCCGCTTTGAAAGGCTAACTTTCTTTAAAGAGTTTCTGCTAATCCCTCAGTATTTATCTTCAGAGCTCTTATCTCTTGCTTTCTGTGTGTGATTTATGCCCTTTATCAACTTATAGACTGCCTGTCCCCAATTTCCCCACAAATTACATTTGTTAAAGTAATTAATAGGAATTAGTTTTGATATGACAATATTTTATAGAATAGCAAGTATTGGAGAACTTTTGATTAGTAACTGGTCCGAAGTCATATGCCAACAAAAGAAGCCAGGTGGCCCGAATTATCACTGATTGGTTTTGGGCGAGCCTCTGTAGTAAATGCTGAAATGAAAGCAGGGGCTATGAATGTTATCATCTAATAAGAGCAGTATAGTAACATCAGACCTGGAAATGCTGTCCCCTGGTGTGTGCGCCCTGGCTGTCTCCTGAAAGCATAAGGGATTAAACACAGAGGAATTATACAGACATAAGCTAGACAAAAGCATTACTAAAGTTCTAGTGACTATATTCTTTGGTCAAAGTATAAAATTTTGTAGAGCAGAACAAATATGATTCCATATTACATCTGTTTCTTTTGCTTTAATCTTTATAGTCTATTGTTTTTGCTACAAGTCAGTCATTAAAGGGATGTTGCCTATACCTTTGGAGAAGGAAATGGCAACCCACTCCAGTCTTCTTATCTGGAAAATCCCATGGACACAGGAAACTGGTGGGCTATAGTCTATGGTCACAAAGAGTTGAGCAGGACTGAAGCAACTTATATACCTTAAAGTATACATAATGACCCATCTCTGGAATTCCTGCCTCCCCATGTCTTAGTACTAAGCAGAAATACCTTTGTTTAAGCTCACAGCAAACAATCTCATCAAGCCCACCTATGAATGGATGCAGAAAGGAAGAAATTAGAACCAGGAAATATTTGCAACAACTTAGTCTTTTAAACTTTACCTCCTTACCCCCTTCCCTCTTTTGCTCTATAAAAGAAAGTAGCATCCAAACCCCAGCAAGATGGTTCTTTGGGACACTAGTCCAGCATCTTCTTAGAAAGCTGGCTTTTTTAATAAAACATTTATTTCTTGCCCCCAAAATTTGTCTCTCCATATATTGGCCTGTCATTTGGCAAGCGGCACCCCACTCCAGTACTCCTGCCTGGAAAATCCCATGGACGGAGGAGCCTGGTAGGCTGCAGTCCACGGGGTCACTGAGGGTAGGACACAACTGAGCGACTTAACTTTCACTTTTCACTTTCATGCATTGGAGAAGGAAATGGCAACCCACTCCAGTGTTCTTGCCTGGAGAATCCCAGGGACGGGGGAGCCTGGTGGGCTGCTGTCTATGGGGTCACACAGAGTCGGACACGACTGAAGTGACAGCAGCAGCAGCAGCAGCAGCATGAGCTTGGACTCAGTAACAAAATCTCCTGCTTCCCAGAAAGCAGGGTGGAGTAGGAATAATGACAAATTTAACTTATAAACCAAGTTCTGTGCTAACTCACTTCAGTCATGTCCAACTCTTTGCAACCCTGTGGACTTTAGCCCTCCAGGCTCCTCTGTCCACGGGATTCTCCAGGCAAGAATACTGGAGTGGGTTGCCATGCCCTCCTCCGGGGCATCTTCCCAACCCAGGGATGGAACCAGTGTCTCTTACATCTCCTGCCCCGGCAGGCAGGTTCTCTACGACTAGTGTCATGTGGGAAGCCCTTACTTGCTATCTGAGATCCTCATTCTATTCTTCAACTTCTGTGAACACAGTTTTCTCATCTGTAAAATTGTATATGCGGACATTTTCTGAAGAGAAATGATATAAGACATTAAAAACATCTGACATACTCTCTCCCCGGCAAACTGATTATCAACTTTTGCTGATCCTCCAATATTTCTCTGCCAGTTTATAAGTTCAATACCCCAATCTACTACCTTATCAGTTACTTATGTTTAGCTTTATTTCCTGGACCCTGATATTCTTTAGAGATTCATTCAAGAGTTTTCTTACCTGAGTATTTTTAATGCAAGTAAATGCAAGTAATTAATCCTTGAAGTGACAGTGTCCCTTGTATGACACAAGAGAGTAGATTTTGAAAAGATATTGTAAAATGGATATTGCATTAAATAGGCTGAAAATTTTGTTGTAATCAGTAAAGGATGGAATCTCTATTGTATGGAACAGAATAGGATGAGAGAAAATAAATATCAAAGTTATCTAGAACATAAAAGAGTAAAGAGATGCGGGAGAGGGATACCCATTACACATCTCTATTCAAACTATGACTCTTTGTGTTTCGCCAAGATGAAGGCATTTAGGAATATTAATTAGCTCCCTACAGAAAAGGTGATGAATCTGAAGAACTAATCTGAGAGACCTTAGCTATGACTAGGTATTATCAGAGGAGAAGACTAACTAGCACAAGATTGATAATCCTGCATATAGTCAAGGATATTTCCTCTTGACTAAATAGGAGAAAATATCCAAAATCGATAGGACTCACTGGGGCTATGTCTGCAATAACAAAGAGGTGTGATCATAAGGATATAGGTCAAATAGACCAATTATGCTAAAGTAGCAACTCCCAAATATGAGATAGAAAGAGTTAAATCCTTTCTCATAAGATACGGACCATGAAAACTGAGGGAGTGGAGGACTCTGCTTCTTCCTCAGGGACTCCAGCTGGTGAAGTTTCCATCTACCATCACGTGATCTGCACACACCTTTATAGCTTGTGCAAAGGGAAAGCTGTTCAGTGTATTCATCTTCACATATTATTCACTTGGATATTTGTTAATTTGATGACTTAAAACTGAAGTGGTACTGCTATCTTTTTAAAGTCACATACCACATGTCACTTCCACTTTGTCTTAACCAAAGCAAATTATCTGAGCATGCTTAAATTACAAAGGGGCAGAAAATAAGCTGAAGCTCCAATACTTTGGCCAAGGTACTGGAGCTCTATTATTTGCCTTGAAAAAGTCATAAAGCTGGATATTTATGAGAGCCCTCATGCCTAACTTGCAATCTTATAAAGCTATAAATATAAGTAAATGTATAAGCTATTAAGGATAAAATCATTCTACTTGGAAATAAAATTAGAGTTACATGAGAAATTCAGGGAGAGAAGGCATATTTCAAGAACTGCCTGTGCAACCATATTGATCTTCAAATATGGAAGAAAAAGAATTATTCACTACATCTTTGGATAGTTAGGAAATATGCCCTTTCGCCAAAAGTTTCTTAAGGAAATACCTCCAGATGTTGAAGGCTGAATTTCAGAAAGAATTTTTGAGCAGGGATGTTGTTGATGAAAATGGGTGCTGACAGATCCATTAACTGAAGAGGTCCGTAAATGAAAACCCTGACAGCAATGCCTGTAGCACCTTAGAATTATCTAAGTGTTGAAACAAACATACTACACGAAATACACAATATAAAAATCCATAGCAATGTTTTCATGGTTCTAGTTAGATTAATAGGATACTGAGGACTGAAAAGATAAAATCATAAAATATAGTACTTCTCTTTCCTATATAATCAGGTCCATAGTCATCATGGGCTATTTGAGGTATACAAAAGATTAATAACAGCCTGAAAAGTTTTAAGATAAGCAATACTATTCATATATATATATATATGCTACAAATTCACTCAATTTTTAATTTAAAACAATCATGATTAATCCAATAAAAGATAAAAAGCTGAATAAAACCGAGTACCAGTACATTTTATACAGATAAAAGGAGAGATGCAGTCTACCATATCCTTCTACTTCTCTGCATATTCATTCTTTTAATTTTTGAGAGTTTGACATTGAAACTCCAACTAAAAATCTTTATCTACTTAAAAAATAATTGTAATATATAGTGGAACTATATGTAATCTTGTTCTGTATTTTCCAAGTCTCCTGCAAATGTGTTACCATGCTTTAATAATTACATTTTTTTAAAAAAAGAGACATAAAAAAACTGAAAGGTAGGATGTAGAATCAAGAGTATGATTCCAAAATTAAAGTAAGTTTTTCCATATGCAAAAGACATGCTTAAAGTAAAATCCAAAGGCTAAAATAAAAAAAGTAGACAAAACTATCTGCTTGATATAAATATTGCCACCATTCTTTTCCTCCTCTTTTGTAAGTAGGCAAAATTAATGGGAAATATTTTAAGGTGAAATAAGAAAGAAGATTTAAATAATGATGAAAGGCACAGACATACTGAATCTATATATATCTATATAAATAGATATATCCAACAAATAGCAAGGTATTCCAATATATAAAGAGAAAATTCTGTTTTGAATACTAGGAATAATGAAAAAACACAACAGTAGTGATGTTTTAATTCACTGTTATTATTATACGGCAGTTAAATAAAAGTAGAGATACAGGACCTCTGTAGATCAAACAGTAAAGAATCTGTCTGCAACGCAGGAAACCCACATTCAATCCCTGGGTTGGGAAGATCCTCTGGAGAAGGGAACATCAATCCACTCCAGTATTCTTGCCTGGAGAATCCCATGGACAGAGGAGCCTGGCGGACTATGGTCCATGGGATCTCAAACAGTCAGACATAACTGAGCGAGTAACACTACTACTACTACCACTACTACTAGAGATACGGGAAATTAGTAATATATAAATTATAGGAGTTGGTGCCATCATATGTTTTTTTCTACTTTTTTTATTTTTCTTTTCATCAGCTAATAAGCTTAAGTTAGCTGAAAGTTTTGAGCCATAGCAGAGCTTTTGCAGGCATAATGACTTATAATTTAGCTAATAATAGTATCAGCACCCTTTTCGTGCATGGCAGAAATCTCTGAAGCCACAGTCTTAAAAATTATCTCATAATTCAAGATGTATATTCTTGGATATGCCCACTGAAATAATTTCAACATTGTTTAATCAACATTCTGCTCTTTTCCCTGTGCACATTTTAATTAACCAGCTGTCTTTTTTCTTCATTCTGATTTTTTCTTTTACAATTTGTTTACTACATTATTTGCTTATAATCTTGGACTGAACTGATTCCTTAGAAAATAGTTTCTAAAAGCATGAAGAAATAGCATCCTATCTTTCAAGAAGATAATCCAAGTTCATTCTCAGGAAAACGAGACAGCTGAAGACATCGATGGACTTGATGTCCTGCTGTCTTAAACAGAATTGCTGTTTTGTGATGAAAAAGTCAAATACACTGCATTTAGTCTCAGTAAATTCGCTCTAGTCTAAATATGTTAGATTCAAACTTCTCATGTGTGGAAAAAGGCAATTAATGTACTATAAATGAATGAATATAAACTAAGTTGTTGGAATTCATAATGAAGAATGAAATTAAGGACTTAATTCTGCCTCTTAGCAGTGAAATGAATATTAGTCAGTTGGATTATTTTTCAGTTAAAGTTTTACAAAAGTGCAAAGTAGGAAACACAAACTAAACCAAATTATAAATCATGTGAAAAAATATAAATGCAAATTTAGTTTGAGAAAGTAAACTAATATTTGATTGACTGAAACATGGAAGATTGTGATTTTTAACTCCTTAAGTGTCATAAGTTGAGTGGCAATACATGTTTTTATTTCAGTGAAAATTTGTTTCTATGATGATCAACCCTATCTTAGCAGTTATAAAATCTAATCCCTCATTTTTCACATACAGAGTCAGCTGGAGAAGTACCTTCTTCAAGGCCATACTACCAGCACAGAGACTGGGACTTGGGCATCAGTCCTTTTCTTTCCAGATATCTGAAGATCACTGTCATCTCTTACTATCTGACTTGTCAGACATATTACTAGTAAATTTTAAAAAGACCTTTGGAAATATCAGAACTGTATTTTATCAGAAACATGCAATGGGGACTATTCATGAAGAAATGCAGAAAGAGTATTAGTTTTGCAATTTCCAAAGACGGAAAAAAGAAGAGGAAAGGAAGAATAAAAGTCTGACCTGGAGAAGGAGCTCAGTGTGCTCAGTCACTCGTGTCCAACTCTTTGCGACCCCATGGACTGGAGCCCACTAGGCTCCTCTGCCCATGGGATTCTCCAGGGAAGAATACTGGAGTGGGTTGTCACTTCCTCCCTTGGGGATCTTTCTGACCCAGGTATTAAGGGCCAGACTGGGAGAGCTCCTATGAGGACTAAGGAGGAAAAACCATGTAACATCTGGATCAGGACATGACAGGTCTCAAAGTCAGGAATTTATGAAGGAAAAGGCAGACAGTATCTTCTACCTGATGGTGCAGGCAGGAAATGAGGCAGAAAGGGGAGCTGCCTGCCAAACTGGTAAGTTAGGGTTGCACAAAAGTGCTCTGCAGAGGAAAGAAGTGGCAGTTGTTCTTTGCTGGATGTGGTGAGGCTGCTAGCGAGATGGCCATGTCCTAGAAAGCTATGCTAGCACAAAAGCCAGTAAGGAGTTAGAAGTGACATGACTGTGTGATGGTATTTTCATGCAAGGAGGAATACATAACATCAATTTGGGCTTCTCTGGTGAATCAGATGGTAAAGAATCCACCTGCAAGGGGTTTGATCTCTAGGTCGGGAAGATCCCCTGGAGAAGGGAATAGCAACCCATTCCAATATTCTTGCCTGGAGAATGCCATGGACAGAGGAGCCCTGGGTGTTACAGTCCATGGGGTCACTAAGAATTGGACAGCACTGAGTGACTTAACATTTTCACTTTCAGGATTATTTTAGGATTAGGATCACTGAAATGAATAACAATACTGCCTTCAGTGTTGGGAGTTTTCTGTCTTGTTATGTGAATTTGAGACAAGGCCTGAAGAAGTGTGTCTGATACTGTGGGTTCATGGCAAGGCACTCAAAGACACAGGTTCCCCCTCCCGCCCACCCGCCACCCGCCACCCCGTGCCCTGTGATTTCATTGCTCTGAAGGGTGGGGAGAGTAGTGGAGGAAGGGAAGGATTCCTGTTGGGCTAACCAAGCCACTTTGAGGAATATCAGTCACTTAAGTCTACAGGAAAGTCCCTGGATTTTCCATCTTTTGTTTTAGGTACAGACTGAGTTTATGTCTGCTCTCAATTAAGTGTCAGGAAAAGAGATTTATATGAGAAGGACTCACACAGAGAAACACACAAATAAACTCACAGAAGAGGCCACATAGAGATTCAGACACCCAAAGAGTAAACATACTGAAACATAGACAGACAGGCAAAGAGATGTACACTCACAGACATAAACACACAGACATGCTTCACATACAGACACAGGGACATAGAAGAGATAAAGAGAGATAAGCAGAGGGACAATGAGAGACAACGAGAAACAGAAAGGGAGACTCACAGACACATACACACAGACATGAAAACTTACGTGACAAGACAGAAATTTACATGGAGAGACGGGGATACAGGCAATTCACACATAGAGGAACACAGGGCAAGATACAACAGGAAGAGATACAGGCAGAGAGAATCACATCAAGATCCACACAGCTGTGCATGCCAGGACTTCAGTCACACCTGCCTTATTAGAATCGCCAGGGCTGAAGTCAGAAATAGGTGGTTTTAAAGACCTGCAAAGAAATTTCTCTGGAAATCTTTTGTATTAAATCTCCATCACTCCCAAAGTAATGTGTCTATCAGCTGTTTCTCTCAATCTAAAAGGGCCTTACCAGTATGCTAGAAATTTGTTATGGTTTTTCAACAATTTAGTTTGTCACTTCTGCCCCATTTTAGGATTTCTTTTTCTGCCAAATTGAGTTGCAACTTAATTATTTTTCACTTAGGCTTCTTTATTCTCATTTATTTTACCTTTGTACTACCTAAAATATTTTTGTTTCTATTCTTTTAAAATGTTGTAACATTACATTTACCTCAATTCATAGGCTAGCTCTTTTTATTCTCAGCTGTGAATTATTAAATTAAGTGGAACAACTTTGATAGCAAACACTAAAAATTCATGTCAAACTGGCTTAAACAGTAAAAACACTTGTAGACTCTCATACCTGGAAATCCATAGGTCAGGTAGGTTTTAGGACCTACTTAATTCAATGGCTGTGTCTCCATTCCCCTGTAATTCTTGAAGAGGCATGAGGGAGTCAGAACATTTTTTTGGTCCTCTTCAGGCTGGTAATCAGATGGCTACAGTATCCCTTGCATTTCTGCCAATAACCAGCAAGAGACAGCACTTAAGGCTTTCCTTTAAGTAGAAGGGAAAATTTCCCAGAATCCCCTTTTCAAAATTCCCCTTACATTTCATTGGCCCAGATCCAGTTTTGTGCTCTTTCCTGAACCTATCTCTGCAACCAAGTAATACACACTCTGTTTATTACAGGTGTAGTGGCTTCAACCAATCACTGGCAGGGGAATGGGATTTTTAACTGACTTAGACTAATTATAGCTCACAGCTGAGCTGGGGTCACCCTTCAAAACAAGGGTGCTACAATTCAGAAGAGAGAGAGACACCAGAAGGAAAACTAAGGTGTTAGTAGGAAAAGGGGAAAGGTTCCCAGCCAGCTTCTGGGTAAGCAATCAATAATATCCATCATCATCATCATCATGCATACTAAGTCCCTTCAGTCGTCTCCGACTCTTTGTGACCCTATGGCAGGCGGGTTCTTTACCATTAGCGCCACCTGGGAAGCCCCATTATTATCATGCTGCTGCTGCTGCTGCTAAGTCACATCAGACTCTGTGCGACCCCATAGACGGCAGCCCACCAGGCTCCCCCATCCCTGGTCATCATAGTCACCTTTATTTTTCCACAAATCGTAACACAAATAAAAATCCCCAGTGCTTCACATTTATTCTGCTTTTCAAAAAAAAAAAATTAAAGCGATAGTTCTGACCACGCTCTGATTTTTAATTTCGTTTTTTTTTTTTTTCCAACTAGGAAATTGAGAAATCTGGTAAACTCTTGCCTCCTCCGTGAAATCTGCCCTGACTCGTAACTCTCAGGTAGCATTAAGGACACTCTTTCATGAGGCTTCATTTATCTTTTGGTCAGAGCGTCCATTCATTTATATTATGTGTATAGAGTGTGCTAGGCTGGGACTGCATGGGGGAGCGACAAGACATTCATCATGGAAGGCCCCATTAGAGTCCTAGAATATATTAAGGACACAATGAACATTTACTGAGTTAATTTAAATAGCAGACAATTAGATTGTTTTGGGAGCATATTCACTGGCATAAAAAATATTGTAAAGGATGATTTCAGCTCATGATGATTTTGAGGAAAACTCACTGCTTTAAACTACTTAGGGAGACTGTCAAGATTTTAACAACTTATAATAAAATCCTACCAAAAAAACCCTCCTAAAATTGAGAAACAACTTTACAATATAAGAATGATAAGCTAGGGAAGACTATATTGCTATAGTGTATTATACATCCTTAAGTCAAAAATCATGATTTTCATTCATAGATCTCTCAGATGCACTTTTTAACATTTCATTAAACACCTAAGAAAAAATTCAAAACAAAAATAATAGTCCACTTTATATTTTGTATCTATATATGAAACAATGCAATATTATATATGCACATAAATATATAATTATAAATATAATTTTAAAAATATATTTTAAATAACTTTCTGACATTTGCTTTATCAGTTGGTAGGCCGGTTATCAGAGTCAACTTCCACTGTATTATTTATGTTTTGAATTTTTTTCTTAGGTGTTTTAATGAAATGTTAAGAAGTAAATTTGAGAGAACTACTGGTTAGAAAACAATAACTTGTATATCAACAAAGTCTTAGGGCTTCCCTGTGGCTCAGCTGGCAAAGAATCCACCTGCAACGCGGGAGACCTGGGTTCGATCCCTGGATTGGGAAGATTCCCTGGAGAAAGGAAAGGCTACCCACTCCAGTATGTTGGCCTGGAGAATTCCATGGACTGAATAAGCCATGGGTGGCAAAGAGTCAGACACGACTGAATGACTTTCACTTCACTTTCAAACAAAGTCAAGAATCACCATTTACCTGTCACAACTCTAGAAATAGAGTTTAATGCTAATTTTGTAAAACAAAAATTTTAAATAATTCAAATAAGATTCAAATAGGACTATAGACTACAGCTATCTAATGGTAGATACCGTGGATGGATGACCTTCCTATCTATTCCACTTTCCTTCTATGGGACTTTCCTATACAGAGACCAGAGGGCATTTCCAGACTTCTTCACAGCTAAAGGGGCTTCCCTGGTGACTCAGATGGTAAAGAATCTGCCTGCAATGCAGGAGACCCTAGATTGATTCCTGGGTCAGGAAGATCCCCTGGAGAAGGGGTAGGCAACCCACTCCAGTATTCTTGCCTGGAGAAGCCCATGGACAGAGGAGCCTGGTGAGCTACAATCCATGGGGTCACAAAAGAGTCAGACACGACTGAGTGACTAACACTATTACTACTCACAGCTAAAGGATAAAAATTAGCTCTTACCCAACAAATAAGAGCACTGAAATTTTGGAAAGTGGAAGTGAATTAGAGGTTCTCTCTAGCCTCCTTTTCAGTTTTAGCTACTGGCAAATAGGGTTGTGGAGACACAGGACTTTCCTGCATCAGGACCCCGGCATCCTGTCCCTAGTTTTCGAGACGATGTGGTGGCAGCAGTAGCAGCTGGGACGGCAGTAGGTTCCTGATTCCATGTTCCTACGCGTTGGATATCAGCTCAGGCACCATACTCTCAAACTATTTCCAAGGTTATTTCAGCGAGAGTAGGTCCTCTGTTGGTTCAGTTCTCCAGTGTTCAGAACATCATTCCCAGGTGGAAGTTGGCTTCTCTAGAAATTCTCACCATTTTACATCAAAAGCTGTGTTACTTTCTATATTCTATATAAGATGTTGACAGAGCCTATCAGAAACAAGAAGATTAGAACAAAGAAAATGTGGGAAACATGATAAAATAACAATGCATAGAATCAGAAAATATTAGGTGAAATAACAGAAATGAGACGAAATATAGGAATGATGGTAGTTATTCCCTCCTTTAAAAATGAAACACACTCCTATAATGAGTGAAATTAATTTATAAATGTTGATGATTGCAAGAAACCTATCTATAACTGTGGATGTAACAAAAATGTCAAGGGTAGAATGATAAGCAAAAATGTCCTTGGTAAAAAGAGAAAAAAGACAAAGTTTCTTTGCATTCATTCTAGAGTAGTTGCAGGGTTAATATCAAAGAAAATGGAATTCAATTTTAAAAGTGTTAAATAGAAAAAAATAATATTATATATTTAATGGAAATAGGAGTCATGAACATTGAGATGCAAAAAACTGATTCTAACAAAATGGAGGTCAGTCATGTTTTGTGAAAATTCAGTTCCTTAAAACTCTACAATAGTTTTATGTCAAATAATTTGAATAGTTCTGTGTCAAATAATTTACGTCAATATACAAACAGTTTATGTCAAATAGTTAGAAAGTTGCCATAGCTCTCTAACCTCCTTCACTTAATACAAGCATTCCTAATCATTGACTCAACGTTGTTGATTAAAAACATTAATCAACACGCTCAGATGCAAAATGAAATTCTTAAACCTTGAAAAAAAAGTGTAGCATTTCATGAAGTATGTGACAGTAATTTGACAATGTTTATTTTAGACTATATTATATTTTGATATCTTATAAATGTTCTGTGAGGAATTCTGATTGCCTTTATAATCAGCCAGCAATAAATTAAAAAAAAAAAGCCATTGGGGAACAATGTTAGTTGCTTATTTCTGAATTTTACTTCTTATTTCAATATTTGTATCTTTTCCAAAATTTCCACAGTATTTTTATTACTTTTATATCAGAAAATTTATATTTTAAAGACCATATAGGTTTAACATACCACACATTATCATTATGCATCATAGTGACCTTAGTAACAATTTTAGCATCCTTTGAATAATTTAAATAATACAGGTTATATTTCTCTGTTACATTATTATTGTCTTTGCCACTTAACTTATTCCAACTGATCTCATATGCCTTTAGGACATCATTTTTGTACCTTTTTCCTCAGAGAAAGAAGGATGAAATATCTCAGTGGTCTTTATAAATACCATTCAAATAATATAATTCTGCACCTCCATTTCTCCTCCACCCTTTGAGTTACCATTCTGCCAGGTTGAAAGATGACAAAACCACATTTCATAAAACTAAATTCCCCATTGGCCACCTGAACAGTTCAGATGGAATGTTTAGTATCCATCCCCTCTCTGCATTCTAACCAGGCAATGAATTTTCTGTAACACTGAGTTTTTTTTTCCTCAACAAGATCCATGCTGCTCTGCCTCAATGTCCTGGGAGTCATTAAAGCCTCTTTAAAAAATTCAAGACTCTCCTTCTGGCATTTTGTAATTATCATCCACAGGCCATGCATGCTCACAGCTTCCCCTTTCTCACAAACTCCTAACTACCAATGCTGAGAACAAACAGAACAATGTAACAATTATTTACAGTCAAGTTTCTCTCACACTCGCTTGGCATTTTAAATTTTTCATGACTGATGCTAGTAAATGGGCTGTATTTAGGAGTAATTAATATTTATGTGTGGAACAGGGAGAACAGGAATAGGCTAATCCTTGGAGAACTTTCACAGTGAAGAATCTTGGCAGTCTCAGGGCCGCAAATATGTTGAGCTGAAAAGTTCCCAGGTGTTTACTTTCCATCTGTTTAAAAAACAAAAAAATCTTTTAACACTTCACACCTGTTTTAAGATTACTTTTCAATGAAAACAAGATGGATCAAGTAAAAGATTTCATGGAATCTCCTTATTCTTTCATTTTAGATTAGATATAGGGTAGCAAATAGGATTTAACTCATCCCCAAATCAAAATAAGGTGAAATGAAATGTTGCTCAGTCATGCTCTACCCTTTGCAACCCCATGGACAGTAGCCCACCAGGCTCCCCATCCATGGGATTTCCCAGGCAAGAATGCTAGAATAGGCTGCTGTTTATTTCTCCAGGGAATCTTCCTGACCCAGGAATCAAACCCAGGTCTCCTGCATTGCAGGCAGATTCTTTACCAGCTGAGCCACCAGGGATAACTTCAAAATACATGGGTGCTGTTCAAATCATAATCAGAATTCACATGGATTCAATCAAACATGGTAAGTATAGACATCGTCATGAGGGCATATCTGACCCCCCATGTCGGTTGGCACCTCAGCCAGCTGGCATGAGTAGAGAGAGCCAGATTCTGTTAACCAGTCCAGGTACATTTGGGAGCAGAGGCATGTAGTATGACTGAGATCTCAAAGGAGTACAGACTATTTTGATATTATATTGTTATGGAAAACACTGAAACCTCCCACCCTGGCCAGCAACCATAACTATTTGCATTAGTTATTTTATGTCAGGAGGTCTTGGTTCAGTTCAGTTCAGTCCAGTCGCTCAGTCGTGTCCGACTCTTTGTGACCCCCATGAACCGCAGCACACCAGGCCTCCCTGTCCATCACCAACTCCCGGAGTCCACCCAAACCCATGTCCATTGAGTCCGTGATGCCATCCAACCATTGCATCCTCTGTCATTCCCTTCTCCTCCTGCCCCCAGTCTTTCCCAGCATCAGGGTCTTTTCAAATGAGTCAGCTCTTCACATGAGGTGGCCAACGTATTGGAGTTTCCGTCTTGGTAAGAAACATAAAACTAACAAGCTACCACAGAGCAGAAGAATTTGGGGAAGGTCCAAAGGAGGCATCACATGTCATACCAACCTCCCAGAATCCTCCTCGCGGTATCCATCTTGGCTGAGCAATGTGTGTGCCCTCAGGAAGGACCCTGAGTCAGAATGTCTGGCCAGACCCTATCACCATAAAACCTGAGACTCTGAGCCACATGGCAGAGCAGTTCTCCTGCATTCCTTTACCCTCCTGCTCTCTGCCCAAGTGCCACTTCCCAATAAAGTCACTTGTTTTGTCAGCATGCGTGTGTGTCTCCTCAGACAATTCCTTTCTTAGTGTTAGACCAGAGCCCACTCTTGGGCCCTGGAAGGGCTCCTCCTTTCTGCAACAATATCAGTATGATTGCTGAGTCACTATCAGTTAATATTTTTTCTGGGTATTTAGGACATGACCTTTGAAACTGGGGAATAAATTGCCTAAAACAAAGCTCTCCAAAACAACTTTTCGGCAGAGTTCCGGTAGGATCCTTCAGCCTCTCTAACTCCAGTCAGGCCTCTTCTCTACAATCCACATTAGACACACAGCAAAACGCAAGCGCCTCTGATTCCTTCTCTTCGTTCTACTTGGTACATCTCTCTTCATGATGTCCCCACTGCTGAATCTCCTTTGAACTGTACTACATCACCCTTGTCCTTCCTTACGTATCAAGAATTTTAAAAACCCCATGCCACATACAACAGTTGCCACCGTTTTCAAGAGGTAGGACACATCCCATGAGAATCCGCCTAAGTCCAAGCAATGCCTGGAGTCCTCAGATGCTGTTCCATATGAACTTTTTAGAAAGACAAGTTATCTGTGTTACACTATTGTGTTTGTGTCTAATCTGTCCCATTATAGGGGAACGGGGTTTTTCCCAGCTGACCTGGGCATATCACCACCATTCACAGTGAGGTTTCTATGGAGTAATCTCTTCTCTCAAACAGCCAGTTTACACTAGGACATTTGGAACTGTACCAATTGATAAATTGGAGTTTGTCTTTACTACAGGGCCAGACATACTTCAAAACCCTCCTCCACTCAGTCCTCTCTCCAATTCAATATCCAATTTATCTTCAGAGGCTATCATAATGCTCAGAACAGAGGACGGACTTAATAAATGTTAAATGAAAGAACAAACCCTATAGTGCTTTTAAAATTGAAATGAAGTATCTGACAACTAGCTCTGACTTTTTAATAGTGTTAATACTCAGGATTCCTTCAGTTACAAATTATAGTAATTCTCTCTGAACTAGCTTAGGCAAAAGGATAAATTTACTGTGAGGCTCTGACAACTATGGAATGAGAGGCAGTTGTTACTTAGGGACTCAAAGGCCACCAAGATTGTCTCTTCATGTCTCCCAGAGTGTTGGCTTCATTATCTCAGACCAGCTTGCTTCACATTGCAGGGCATGTGGCTGCCAGCCAAGCAGGATTTGGCATCCCTCCCTTTTGTTCCTCAGAAAGGAATCTGATTCACTCATCTTGGGTCATGCTCATCCAAGATCAGTCATGATAATTGGTCCTTAATGTGTCTAATTGCTTTTTCTCTCCTACTTTCCAAGACTTCAATTGCCTACTTAGCAAATAAATGAATGAAAACTGATAGATTAAAAGCAATACATTCCAACTGACTTCTTTTCTGATATCATTTCCCTCTTCTGAATTCACTGTCCATTAATAACATCATACTTTTAATAGTCTCCTGGGCACTTGAACTTGAAATCTATCTGTTTGTCCCAAATTGAATTAGGTTCTAAGTCATTAGTTTTTGTTTCTACCAGGCCTTTCCATATCTCATTCCTCATTTTTCTTCTCATTCCTGCCTCCCTATTTCAAGTATATTTTACCCTCTTCCTAGACTAATGGAATAATAGCCTTCTCATTAGGTATCATACTCCCATCCTTTATTGTAACCTAGGCTTCACATGGCTGTCAGAATTTCATTTCATAATAAAACTCAGCATCAAAAATTTTCCCTATTTAGGGGCTCTCAGGGGCTCCCAGTGGCTACTGAATGAAATACAATCTCATTATCTCAACATTTAACATATGTTGAGATGTAACATGTTACATATGAACCTCCATCCTAGAGAAGCTGCCTGCCTCAGACATAACCTTTGCTCATGCAGACTTTCTTCAATTTGAAATGTTGCCTCCTCTCCCCAAATCAGACCTTTGTTCTACTAGTGAAAACCATGCCCATCCTTTTATGTTATTTGTGAAACTCTGACCATTTCAGATTATACATTTTCCTTTCTGATGATGCATACATCTTTTAATTCCTTTATTTGTGCCTAACCTAGTGGCACTTGGCTTACGGTCATGTCCATGCTTTACTTATGTTGACATCTGTTTTACCTCTTTACCTGGTTAAATGGGCTACTTGAAAGCAAAGCATGGGTCTTATTCATCTTCATAAATTATTCTGTAACAAGACTGTATCTTCCATAAAATGTTTGTACTCATAATATTTCTGAAGTAAATTAAGGGACTTTGAGAATTCTTTCCAGGTTTTAATGCCACAAGACCATATATGCTTGGTATGCCTATCCTGACTTTTATGAAGATGCATAAGATCACTGATAATAGCAGTAGCCTTAATATCAAGTATAAGGAAGACCTGCCAAAGTTTGGGTAGCATTTCTCCATTATTAATGAGGAAATAATGAGTAACACCCTCTTAAACTCTTTCTGGACTAGAGCAACTCTGAATTCACTAAAGAAGGTTTGAGAAACACTGACTCTTTCCCACTCTCTGCACCTAATTTCAGATTCACAGATCTACATAGTTCATTCTCATGGTCATGGCCCCCAGCAGTATGAGGCTGTCTTGTGAACCAACCAAATCTGATACTTGTCCTTTTATTGGCTCTCTGCCCTCTTGGCCCTCTGACAGTTCCTCTCTCTCCACATTTATTCAGAGGTGCTCAACATAAAAGGTCTGAAAGCATTGGAGCAGCTTGCTGAAGGGAGAATTTTGAGGGGCTTAACTGCATAAGAAAAACCACTATGGTATTAATCTCACCTAAGAAATTATCAAATATTATAGAGCCATCATTCTATATTGCTGTGGGTATAGTAAGGTGGGCATTCTGACATACTGAAGGTAGGAATGCAAACAAGGATAATCTTCCTAGAAAGTAATTCACAACATGAAGCAAGACATTGAAATATAGACATAATCTTGGACTTATCTTCTATGAATTATTAGTAGGAAATAGTCAGATATTGGGATGAAGATTTAAGGCTCCCCTGTCCCAGAGAGTAAAGGAGAAGATAAGGAGAAGTGTGTAGAATGTGCAGGTCCAGAATGCACAAGAGAAATGAAGAGTCAGGGAGAGGGCAGGATAGAGGGCCTCAAATAATGCAAGTGTTTCAGAAGCCAGAGGAGGAGAAGGTTTCCATAAACCATGGTGGTCAGATGTTCAACACTAGAGTGGGATGAAGACTCAATTCAGACCATTGCTGTTGTTCAGTCACTAAGTTGTGCCCAACTCTTTAGACCCTACGGACTGCAGCACACCAGGCTTCCCTGTCCTTCACCATCTCCCAAAGTTCGCTCAAACTCATGTCCATTGAGTTGGTGATGGCATTCAACCATATCATTCTCTGTTGCCCCTTTCTCCTCCTGCCCTCAATCTTTCCCAGCACCAGGGTCTTTTCCAAAGAGTTTGCATCAGATGGCCAGAGTACTGGAGCTTCAGCTTCAGCATCAGTCCTTCCAATGAATATCCAGGGTTGATTTCCTTTAAGATTGACTAGTTTGATCTCCTTTCAGTCCAAGATAGTCTCAAAGGTCTTCTCCAGGACCACAATTTGAAAGCATCAATTATTCAGCAGTCAGCCTTCTTTATGGTTTAACTCTCACATCTGTACATGACTACTGGAAAAACCAGAACTTTGGCCATAAGGACCTTTGTTGGCAAAATGATGTCTCTGCTTTTTAATACACTGTCTAGGTTTGTCAAAGCTTTTCTTTCAAGGAGCTAGCATCTTTTAAGTTCATGGCTATAGTCACCATCTGCAGGGATTATGGAGCCCAAGAAGAGAAAATGTCACTGTTTTCACTTTTTCCCCTTCTATTTGCCATGAAGTGATGGGACTAAATGCTATGATCTTCTATTAATACCGAGTTCCAAGTCAGCCTTTTATTCTCCTTTTTAACCTTCATCAAGAGGCTTTTTAGTTTCTCTTCACTCTATGTGAAGTGATATCACCTGCCTATCTGAGGCTGTTGATATTTCTCCCAGAAATCTTGTTTTCAGCTTGTGATTCATCCAGCCTGGGATTTCCCATGATATACTCTTCGTAGAAGTTAAATAAGCAGGGTGACAATATACAGCCTTGACATATTCCTTTCCCAATTTGCAACCAGTCTGTTGGTATATGTCTGGTTCTAACTGCTGCTTATTGACCTGAATACAGCTTTCTCAAGAGACAGGTAATGTAGTCTAGTATTCCCATCTCTTTAAGATTTTTTCCACAGGTTTTTGGGATCTGCACAGTCCAAGGCTTTCACATAGCCAATGAAGCTACAAAAGTAGATGTTTTCTGGAATTCCCTTGCTTTCTCTATGATCCAATGAATGTTGGCAACTTGATATTGGTTCCTCTGCCTTTTCTAAATCCAGCTTGTACATCTGGAAATTCTCGATTCACATCTGTTGAAGGCTAGCTTGAAGGATTTTGAGCATAACCTTACTAGCATGTGAAATGAGTGCAATTGTACGGTAGTTTGAACAGTCTTTGGCATTGCCCTTCTTTCAGATTGGAATGAAAACTGACCTTTTCCAGTCCTATGACCAGCCATTTGGCCACTGCTTAGTTTTCCAAATTTGCTGACATAAACGCGGCACTTTAACAGCATCATCTTTTCAGATGAATAGCTCAGCTGGAATTCCATCACCTCCACCAGCTTTGTTCAGTGTAATGCTTCCTAATGCCCTACTTGATTTCATACTCCAAGTTGTCTGGCTCTAGGGGAGTGACCATATCATCATGGTTATCTGAGTCATTAAGACCTTTTTTGTATAGTTCTGTGTAATCTTGCCACCTCTTCTTAATACCTTCTGCTTCTGTTAGGTCCTTACCATTTCTGCCTTTTATTGTGCCCGTTCTTGAATCAAATATTCCCTTGATATCTCCAATTTTCTTCAAGGTATCTCTAATCTTTCCCCTTCTGTTTTCCTCTGTCTCTTTGCATTGTTCATTTAAGAAGGCCTTCTTATCTCTCCTTGCTATTCTCTGGAACTCTGCATTCAGTTGAGTGTATCTAAACCTTTCTCCCTTACTTTTCACTTTTCTTTCCTCAGTTATTTGTAAAGCCTCCTCACACAACCACTTTGCCTTCTTGCATTTCTTTTTCTTTAGGATGGTTTTGATCACTGCCTCCCATACAAGGTTATGAACCTCCATCCATAGTTCTTCAGGCACTCTGGCTACCAAATCTAATCCTTTGACTCTATTCATCACCTCCACTGTATAATCGTAAGGGGTTTTATTTAAGTCATACCTGAATGGTCTAGTGGTTTTCCCTACTTTCTTCAATTTAAGCCTGAATTTTTAATAAGGAGGTGATGATCTGAGCCACAGTCAGGTCCAGGTCTTGCTTTTTCTGACTGTATAGAGTTTCTCCATTTTCAGCTGCAAAGAATATAATCTGATTTCAGCATTGACCAAAAATTATGTTTTTGGTCAATGAGAGGCCAGTTTTCAATAATGGCTGGTGGATTTACTAATTCCTGATTATGCTATTTTCCTTATTATTTATCTATAGATCTTAGCAAGCAGTCAGATACCTTAAGCAGGGCTATTCCTTTGCCATTCAAGGTCTAATGTCACCATGATTAGAAAAGTAAAACTTTAAAAGCAGAGTCCTCGGTCCTTCTAATTACTGTAGTCATCACAGCTTTCAACAAATAACTTTTGGATCCATTCTTATCCTTAGCTTCTCTCTTTTGTACTTTCCTCCCTTCCCCTCTTCTTTCCTTCCTTCTACAATGTTTATTGAGCACTGGGGAGGGTGGTAAATGCTGAAGACACAGGCAATCAAAAAGCTTTGTTATTTAGCCAAGAGGACTCCATATCTGCACAGGAAGAAGCCATTACACTAGAGTCCTAGTTCAAAGCTGAGTGTTTCAAAACAATGAGCGCCGTGAGAGTGTGAAATAGAAGCTGCTAAACCGGTCTGTGGATAAATGAAAGCCTTCATTAAAGAAATGACATTTAAACTGAGACTTGAAAATAAATGTGCCTTGTTTATATGCAATTTGGGCCAGGGCTAACACTGTACCCATAACAACTTTATTAATTCTCTGGGTATCTCCATTTCTCCCCTTTGAAAAGAAAGCCTTCACTCTTTACCATCTCAGGAGCTTGCTAAAATGCTTTGAGACTAAGCAAGGGTTTAAGAGTTTGGAAAGGACACCACTAACAATTTGGTTTTTTTTAAGCAACATCCATACAAATTGTGAAATTATTAATGGTATTGTGAAAAATACCGTTGGTAGCAAAAGAGACACAGATGTATAGAGCAGTCTTTTGGACTCTGTGGGAGAGGGAGAGGGTGGGATGATTTGGGAGAATGGCATTGAAACATGTATAATATCATATAAGAAACGAATTGCCAGTCCAGGTTCAATGCAGCATACAGGACGCTTGGGGCTGGTGCACTGGGATGACCCAGAGGGATGGTATGGGGAGGGAGGTGGGAGAGGGGTTCAGGATGGGGAACACGTGTACACCCGTGGATTCATGTTGATGTATGGCAAAACCAATACAATATTGTAAAGTAATTAGCCTCCAATTAAAAGAAATAAATTTTTAAAAAAGCAACATCCATGAAACCAGATGTATCTAGCTTAAACTGAGTGTCCAAAGATTGCTTATAACAAGATTTCACTGGTTCATAAACTCTGAGGAATTTCTGTGAGAATGATAGCAGAAAACTCACAATGGACCTGAAGACAGAAAGAACTAACCAGCAAGTGGATAAATGCAGGTAAACACAAGGTAATTCCCTTAAAAAAAATAATGCCAAATGCCATACTGTACAAGTTCCTCATAGAAGTAAAAGGTTCTAAATTTTCAGGGAAACAATTTTAGACAATCATTAGTGGTACATGAGTATAGGGCCTTTGATCAAAGCCTAGAATCTCTGTGGGGAAAGGAGGGGGACCAAGCTTTGGATGAACTGAAGTATCTCTGTTGGGCAGCCCCAGGATGAGTGGGGATCATGGTTCAGAACAAAATGATGGATTGAGATCAGAGCATTCTCTGAAGTAGCAATTCTTTGTCCATTCCCAATTATGGCTCCTAACATCACCCAATTTCTTTTTTTATAATTAAATTCCCTATAACACTATTTTAATAAATGTTTGAAAAATGAAAATCTGTGTAAGACTGGTAATAGCCACTGAAAGATACATCATTTTATTGACTAGTAAACCCTGTGTTTTTCTGCATCTTTTTGCTTTCAGAAAAAGAATTTAAAGCAAAGCATAGATCACATACATTCAGTGAGGATGAAGATGTGCTTTGGGGAAAGGAGAAAAGCCTAAATTTTAGGGCGATGGATTAAATTTTAAGACGACATCAGTAAAATTCAAATTTATTTTACTTCCATCCTATAGCCCAGAGGTTCTCAAACTTTCTCACTTTATGACATCCTTAATAGCAAGTAATTTTTTTATACGATCCCTAAACCCAACAGATCCATTTGCTAGATAGATTTAGACTGCCTAATAGGTCTGACAAATTGGTAGCTTTTTGAAAAACTAATATGTAGAGTCAAAGAAAGGAATTTTTATTTTATTCTTATTTAATCATAACAACTCATTGACAGAATGTGTGTGACTCTTAGTGACCACAAATTTCCCAAACTGAACTCCATCAACCACCTCATCATTTCTTGTCCCACACTGATTTTTGAGTGGTAGGTCCTTCCCTTGCCACCCCCTCCCCCAGTCCAGTGTACCTAAGAGAGTTCCTGGTACAGAGTGAATGCTCAAAAAGTATTTGTTAAATGAATCAACAGAAGCACTGGAGATAGAAAGACCTGGGTTTCCATCCAGCTTTGCTATAAACCAACTGTATCACCTTGGACTAAACCTCTGTGAGTGTCAATTTTTATTATTGTACCACAGATAATAAAAATGAACGACTCCCTGGATTGTTTTAATAATTAAGTGAATGATTAAAACAGCACAGTATCTGACACTCATAACCACTTAACAAGTGGAAACTTTTTAAATTACTACTGCAGGTTTTTTTGTTTTTTTTTTCTTTCACAGTTAGAAAATATTCTAGGGGGAATATTTTTTTAAATCTGATAAAAATAAATAACTATAGTCAAAATGCCAAAAGGAACTATAGGATTAGAATTGGATTTAAGGGATTCCTGGAAGCTGAGTTCTAAATGAGAATTCGGAAGTATGGTGAAAATAGCACAGAAAACCTAGTTCAAATCAGACTTCTGCCTCTTTGCACATTTTCTGCTACTGAAACTCTCTGACTCTCAGTCTCCTTTTCTATCACCTAAAGGAAAATAATACTTCTGAGAGGGATTCTATCAGGAAAACTGGAAGAAATAGTTTCCTTCATCTCCATGGAAAGAAGAGGCTGAACATGCTTGCCTGGTAGAATCCCAAGTCCCAAGGGTGGAGACAGAGCAGGGCCTCTTGCACCATAAGCTACAGTATGAGGAGATAACTGCTAATGAGAATGTCCGCTGAAGGTCCCTATTTATTCCTGACCTAGGCTATATAAAACTTGGCTACTGTATCTATCACAGTTTGCTTTGAAAAATATCAACCGCTAAGTATTTTTACATAGAAAATAATTTAATATCAAGTATCAGAAAGATTCTTAACTGAATGCAGAGTTCCAGAGAACAGCAAGGTTAGCTAGGAAGGCCTTCTTAAGTGAACAATGCAAAGAAACAGAGGAAAACAACAGCACAGGAAAGACTAGAGATCACGTCAAGAAAATTGGAGAGATCAAGGAAACATTTCATGCAAGGATGTGCAGGATAAATAATGGAAACAATAAAGACATAACAGAAGCATAAGAAATTAAGAGGAGATGGCAAGAATACACAGAAAAACTATGAAAAAAAGGTCTTAATGACCCAGATAACCACAAAGGAGTGGTCACTCAGCTAGAGCTAGACATCCAGGAACGTAAAGTCATGGGGGCCTTAGGAAGAATTACTAGGAACAAAGCTAGTGGAGGTGATGGAATTCCAGTTGAGCTATTTCAAATCCTAAAAGATGACACTGTGAAAGTGCTGCACTCAACATGCTAGTGAATTTGGAAAACTCAGCAGTGGCCACAGGACTGGAAAAGATCAGTTTTCATTCTAATCCCAAACAATCCCACAGACTGTTCAAACTACCATATGAATGTGTTCACCTCACATGGTAGTAAGGTTATGTTCAAAATCCTTCAAGCTAGGCTTCAGCAGTACCTGAACCAAGAACTTCCAGATGTGCAAGCTGAACTTAGAAAAGGCAGAGGAACCAGAGATTAAATTGCTAACATTCATTGAATCATGGAGAAAAAGTGAAAGCTAGTCTTACTGTCATGTCAGACTCTTTGCAATCCCATGGACTGTAGCCTGCCTGGCTCCTCTGTCCATGGAATTCTCCAGGCCAGAATTCTGGAGTGGGTTGCCATTTCCTTCCCCAGGGGATCTTCCCAACCCAGGGTTTGAACCCAGGTCTCCTGCACTGCAGGCAGATTCTTTACCAACTGAGCCATAAATTCCATATGGAACTTAGCTAAGGCAAAGGAACCAGAGATTAAATTGCCAACATTCACTGGATCATAGAGAAAACAAGGAAGAGAATTTCAGAAAAACATCTACTTCTGCTTCATTGACTGCATGAAAGCCTTTGACTGTGTGAATCACAACAAACTGAAGAAAATTCTTAAAGTGATGTGAATACCAGATCACCTTATCCATCTCTTGAGAAACCTGTATTCAGGTCAAGAAGCAAGTTAGAACTGGACATGGAACAACTGACTGGTTCAAAATTGGGAAAGGAGTACAACAAGGCTGTGTATTGTCACCCTGCTTGTTTAACTTCTATGCAGAGTATGTCATGTGAAACACTGGGCTGGATGAATCACAAGCTGGAATCTGCATTGCCAGGAGAAATATCAATAAACTCAGATATGCAGATTATACCACTCTAATGGCAGAAAGTGTGGTGCTGGAGAAGACTCTTGAGAGTCCCTTGGACTGCAAGGACATCCAACCAGTCCATTCTAAAGGAGATCAGTCCTGGGTGTTCTTTGGAAGGAATGATGCTAAGCTGAAACTCCAGTACTTTGGCCACCTCATGCGAAGAGTTGACTCATTGGAAAAGACTCTGAGGCTGGGAGGGATTCAGGAGGAGAAGGGGACAACAGAGGATGAGATGGCTGGATGGCATCACTGACTCGATGGGCATGAGTTTGAGTGAACTCAGGGAGATGGTGATGGACAGGGAGGCATGGCGTGCTGTAGTTCATGGGGTCGCAAAGAGTCGGACATGACTGAGCAACTGAACTGAACTGAACTGAATGGCAGAAAGTAAAAAAGAACTAAAGAGCCTCTTGATGAGGGTGAAAGAGGAAAGTGAAAAAGTTAACTTGGAACTCAACATTAAAAAAACTAAGATCATGATATCGGTCCCATCACTTCACAGTAAAACAGAATGGGAAAAAGTGGAAGCAGTGACAGATTTTATTTTCTTGGTCTCCAAAATCACTGCAGATGGGGATTTCAGCCATGAAATTAAAAGACACTTGCTCCTTGGAAGGAAAGCTATGACAAACATAGAAGGTGTATTAAAAAGCAGAGATGTCACTGTGCCGACAAAGTTTGGTATAGTCAAAGCTATGGTTTTTCAAGTAGTCATATGGATGTAAGAGTTGGACCATAAAGAAGGCTGAGTGCCAAACTGATGCTTTCAAACTGTGGTGCTGGAGAAGATTCTTGAGAGTCCCTTGGACTGCAAGGAGATCCAACCAGTCAATCCTATGAACATCAACTCTGAATGTTCATTGGAAGGACTGATGCTGAAGCTGAAGTTCCAATACTTTGCCTACCTGCTGGGAAGAGCCAACTCACTGGAAAAAAACCCTGATTCTGGAAAAGATTGAAGCAAAAGGATAAGGGGGCAGCAGAGGGTGAGATGGTTAGATAGCATCACTGACTTAATGGACATGAATTTGAGCAAACTCCAGGAGATAGTGAAAGACAGATGAGCCTGGCTTGCTGCAGTCCATGAGATCACAGAGTTGGACAGGACCTAGCAACTGAACAACGACAGCAATCGGAGACTCATACAACAATGGCAGGTTGTTGAAAGCAGGAGAGTAAAAGTCATGATCACATTTGCTAGCTTTAAAATGGCTGAATATACAAGAAATGCAGGGAACCACCATCGTGGAATACAGGTGGTCACCCCAAAACTATGTAGAAACCCCAGAGCCACTGCTACTGAAGCCCAGGCACCTGCTCACCACCATTTGGGAAGTGCTGGCTCTTTCCCGTTCACCTTCCAAACATCATGTGAGAGCTTCTTATCGATGAGAAACCAGAATTTTGCTGGCAAGAAAGTAGAGAAAAGTCATTTCCAGGCTTCTAGCCTCTGCAATACTTCAGAAAATGTAGAAGAGAAGTAATACTAATGAGAAACCAATACTAAAAGTTAACAGGGCAAGATACAATCAGATATGAAGACAAGAGGGGCAAACAATGAGACTCAAGGGCAGAGAAGTAGTGGAAAACAGAGCTAAGACTAAGCCTCCAGGAATTTTGTTCTGATTATTGGCAATTTCTTCCCTTTAGGAAAAAAACTGGGGCATAGCCAGAGTGCTGTCATGGTGTGCAGTACAGTTAGGTGACGGACTTCCCAGATGACATGTCTAGCCCTTGTCAGCCTTCCCAGGATCCCTCACCTCCAAGGCAGCCCCTGGGTAAACCTGATCTCACTGAGACCTTAATTCTGAGTTCATAGCAGCCCCTGGTGGAAGGGGCTGGAACTAAAGTGCATTCAACTAGGGCCATTTCTGCTGATCCCTGATATATCAGTATTATGTAAAAGAAGGGAAAAATTAACCTTGCTTCATTTTATGCATTTCCACAGGTATTCTGTTATGACAATCTAGTTTTATTACAATCTAAAATTCCATTTTATAGGCTTGAAGGTACTCAACTTTCACCAAATAAAGTTATTTTCCCTTTTTTCAAGGAAACAATCAATTGTGACAGCTTGCAGTCTCAAAAAACAGCACACCAAGATTTGTATACACCTGTTCTCAGATAAATTATCCATTGTCGTAGCAAATGAAATGTTTGCAAAATTCCTCTGAGGATCTTAGCTTAAAAATCCTGCCAAGTTATTTTTTAATGCTAACCTCAGAAAATGTAGCTGCTTATTGAACTCAACATATGTCTGTCCTCGGGGATAATGAAAGGATCCAGAAAGCAGTTCACTTAGAATGATCCTTATGGTAGACAAGTTCATCGTGGGCGTTCTTTAACAAATATGGGAGGAAAACCTGCTAGCACTTTAGGAAGAATTCATCACACATGAAGAGGTCTAAAACTAAATGTGATGATATTTGAGTTTTGTGTGAAACTATTTTGAACAGAGAATAAAAAAGACAGCAGGATCATTCTTTAAATGGCTTCTAGACTTCTTGATGTCTTGAAACTTCTGTCCCATTGCTTACCTGAAATAACCAAAATTAGGCCTGTGTTTAGTCACTCAGTTGTATCCAACTCTTTGTGATTCCATGGACTGTACCCCACTGGTCAGGCTCCTCTGTCCATGGGGATTCTCCAGGCAAGAATACCAGAGTGGATTGCCATACCCTCCTGCAGGGGATCTTCCCAACCCAGGGATCAAACCCAGGTCTCCTGCATTGCAGGCAGATTCTTTACCATCTGGGCCACCAGGGAAGCAACTATTAGGCCTAGTCAAGACAAAAATTGGGCTTATTCAAGACAAAAGAGTCACCCATGATTGAGTAAACTCCTAATGAGCTTCATAGGGTTGTATGTCCCCAACCCCCAAATCCATGGGAATGGGTGTCTTACCAATTCCCTGGTAATGGGGCAGAAAAATAGTTAAGGTAAGCTGTACAAAGTGTTGGTAAAACACAGGCGTTGAAGGATAAGGGTTATTTAATGGGGTGAAGCTATTCCACTTCCGCCCCTTTTGATTATCTCAGGGTGTAGATACGTGAGTAACCTTTATCGGTATTAGCAAATTTTCATTTCCAGGCACTGGTCTACATCTATAATCCTTGAAACAAGCCCACCCTATAAGTATCATTACTGTTCATCTCACAGTTGAGAATAATGAGGCCCAGGGCAATTAAGTTCCCTGCTCCAGAAGGAGTAACCCCCAGGCAGCCTGACTCCAGAGGCATGCTTGGCCCTCTCAGGACACTTGTCCGCTGCTGCTACTAAGTCGCTTCAGTCGTGTCTGACTCTGTGCGACCCCATAGACAGCAGCCCAGCAGGCTCCCTCATCCCTGGGATTCTCCAGGCAAGAACACTGGAGTGGGTTGCCATTTCCTTCTCCAATAGGACACTTGCCACAAACTGTTAAAGCAAAATGTGCCCACCCACATACTAACAAAAAGTCCTGTATAAATCACTTTCCAACAGAAAACTCCAACTCCTATGCTAAGTACTTGGTAGGAGCTGGTGGGAGGGCAGGAAATCAGGAAATCAGGAGTTCTTACACCAGAGGAAACACAGAAGACTTCTGATAAAATCCATTAGCTCTGAGGCCTGGACCTATATCTACTCATTACTCAGACCACTCTTATTTTCTGATGCACTCAGACTGTTCTCACCTATTTGATCACAAGTAGAACCAGAATATATCAAAGCAAAGGGGCTAGTGATTCTGCCAGACCCTGTATGAAACATCATTTTCTATGCAGTACTTTTGGGGCCAACTTAACCTATTTTGGGGCTTCCCTGGTGGCTCAGTGGTGAAGAATCCTCGTGCAATGCAAGAGACTCAGGTTCAATCCCTGGGTCAGGAAGATCTCCTGGAGAAGGAAATGGCAACCCACTCCAGTAGTCTTGACTGGGAAATCCCATGGACAGAGGAGCCTGGTGGGCTACAGTCCATGAGGTCACAAAGAGTTGGACATGACTTAGTGACTAAACAACAGCAACCTGTTTTTTGCAGAAGTCAATAGACCTTAGAACTACTGAAATATCAAGCTACCCTTTGAGTATTTAGATGGTAACTCTGGATATCCTCCACCTCTCTTTAGCCAGGCAGGATCCCAATTCCATGGCACCTTAGGGGGATGAGATACTAGCTGTATCCTCTTAAAAGCAGGGACTCAACAGTCCTGTGGATGCTCACATCCAAGCAGAAGGACTGAGGACTACAAGGACAAATAGAATTATGTAACCATTTTCCTTCTAAATTTTTTCATAGAGTTTCAAGCTAAGTGTGAACCTGTCAAGAAAAATGTTCTCTGTATCAATTTTCTCCCATCACATATGCAAAGCTGTTCTTTTAAAAACTCGCTCCCAAAGCTCTTATTTTCAAAAGGAACATATCACTGTTGGTTTCCCTCCTCTCCAAGAATTCTCCATGAGCATAACAGGAAAAGCACACAGTCAGACTATACTTTCACATGAAAAATACATCACCCAAGGAAATTATGGAACAATTGGATTGACAGGGACAAAAATAAGACTGAGCCATGATACCAGCTCATCTGTCACAAGTTCTGTTAGCCATCAAGATGAGGGATGTGGGCAAGGAAATAGATACAGACCCCTCCGTGGCATTTTCATTGTTTTTGGCTCATTCACTTCCAACACCTACTCATGTAGGTATTGAAATCTCTTGAGGAAAATCTCCAAGTGTCCCTGACTGACATCTCTAAAAAGCCTTGAGGCTTAAATCATTAAAAAGTTGAGACATTACTTTGCCGACAAAGGTCCATCTAATCAAAACTATGGTTTTTCCAGTAGTCATGTATGGATGTGAGAGTTGGGCCACAAAGAAGGCTGAGCAACAAAGAATTGATGCTTTTGAACTGTAGTATTGGAGAAGACTCTTGAGAGTCCCTGGGACTGCAAGGAGATCAAACCGGTTGATCATAAAGGAAATCAGTCCTGAATATTCATGGGAAGGACTGATGCTGAAGCTGAAGTTCCAGTGCTTGGCCCACCTGATGTGAAGAGCTGCCATTAGAAAAGATGCTGCTGATGCTGGGAAAGACTGAAGGCAGGAGAAGGGGACAACAGAGGATGAGATGGTTTGATGGCATCACTGACTCAATGGACATGAGTTTGAGCAAGCTCCAGGAGATGGTGAAGGGCTAGGGAAGCCTGGCATGCTACGGTCCATGGGATGGCAAAGAGTCGAACACAACTGAGTGACTGAACAACAACAACAAATAGGACTCAAACACTGGGACTCCTCATCACAGAAAGGGTTCTGTACAAGGGACGACCATTCTTTATAAACATGAAAATCAAAAATGTAAATATTTTACTCCCATATTCAATAAATATTGAATAAATAAGGAAATAGTTATGCATCATAAGTAATTTTTCATAAAAACATACAATTGATTCAAATAAGTTTCTATGAACATAATATTTAATTTGAGGTAGAGTCTTAAAGAGGCAATGGTCCCTTTTGTGGCATGAGATAATTTTGCCTAGCATTTACTTAAAATAATAAGAAGCAGTAAAAAGTACCATACAATTTACTTAGTGTTTATGAATATACCAGAGAAGATTACTTCTGAATATAGAGTATACTTTCCAAAGTTTTAGCCATTAACTACAGCTGTAGCTCTCTGTCTTGCTTCTATTCAGACAATAAAGATCAGGTTTCTATTATAAATACTGATTCAGTGAAACTTTATAATTTATGAAACCTAAGTATTTATAATTCTATCAGCAAAACTGTATATCTTCGACCTGGTGCCTATTAGCAAAGAGATGGGTGAGCTGGAAACCACGGGAGGGAAATCCAGATCACCCTATTTTATTACCAGATAAAGAATGTTGTTCCTAGACTTTTTGAACAGAAAACAATCTTCCAGATTCTTCTCATTGAAATATAACAGCAAGGTATCATTTCATATCTTTATTCCTATGAAGGATGATATAGAGGCAAAAACATTTAGGTAAGAAAAGTCATTTACTCACAGTGTATAAGCAGGCCAGATTTCAGAAAAACTGGCTTGTTAAAAAACAAGTTTTTTTTAATCTGAATAATTACCATGTAATTAAATTTCCAGTTAGTCTGCTCATGGCCAAAAAAAGAGCAATGTTCTCACATAATTATCATATCCAAGAAGATCCTGGCCTAGTCTCTGGTATCTGATAGGGCCCACACGGGGTCTCATTGATATGATGGCTCATTATGTGGACCTCGAAAACAAAGAATAAAATCACAATGATCTGTGAGACGATAAAATTGCCTAAATTGCATCCTGTTATCTTACTGGTGTCTATCTTCTCAAAGCCGCAAGACCACCAGATTCCAGACCTCTGGCTACGTGACCATCCCTTCAGAGAATTTTTCATTGGTGGGGTATAAGAAGGACTCCATCAGAAAGGGAGGATGCTGGTTCTCCTTAAGAGCCAATCACCCTTTCTTTTCCCTCTAATAAATTTCCCTTTTCTTGCCTGACTGCCCGGCTTGTTCTCTCTTTTTTGCACTAGTCTTACATTCTGGTGCTGAAACCCGGGAGGGAAGATCCACCACAACCGGGTGGGCTCCTCTCCCGAGCCCACCTCTGGTGGTCCCCTCCTGGGACCTCGCCGAGAAACTGAGACGAGCCCTGGGACGGGACTCTCCACTTGCCTTGTTGGACTGACATCCACACACCGGCCCACATTTCACCCATTGGTTACAAGGGTGAGTGAAATCCCATTCTCTTGGATCCTCTCTCTTGCCTCATTTCAAAGTCCTAGGGCCCTCGGCCTTGTGCCCCACCTGACTTTGAAATAGGGGACGCCCATTTCAAAACAGACTATTACTCTCTGAGAAAATCCTGAGAACGGGGACGCCTTTTCTCTCGGACCTTTCTCCTCGCTTTCTCTCGCCCTTGCCTAACCTATTCAGCCTCAATGGGAAAGTCTTAATCCCAGCCCTCAAAATCTACTCCTCTAGGATGCCTTCTCTGAAACCTGAAAGCTTTGGACTTCCAAGGGGAGATAAGATCAAATAGACTTATTTACTATTCTAACACTCTCTGGCCACAATACAAACTTGGTAACAGGTCCCAATGGCCAGAAAATAGAACTCTCGATTATAATACTCTAGGGGACCTCGATAACTTCTGCTACCGTGACAGCAAGTGGTTAGAAATCCCTTTATGTTTAGGTTTTCTTCGCTCTCTGCTCTCGACCCTCTATCTGTGAATCCTGTTCTACTTCTCAAATACTTTTAACCCACTCTGGACCACATCCTCCTAATACAATGTCTCCCAATCCCTGTTCAGGCTTTTCTTCTGCTTCCTTTGACCCTTCCGACCCACCCCCTATTGCTCCCAATCCCCTTGCAGTTGCTCCAGATCCAGTTCCACAACCTCCACCTTATGTACCCTCCTCCCTCCCTCCTTCTCAAGTGCAGGACTCCCCTGCCCCAGCTCCCAGCCCCTCTCCCCAGCCTGTGCCTGAGGTAAGCTCTAAGAGCTCAGCCCCACCCTCCACCCTGAGGGTCCCAACGCTTTACCCTGACCTCTCGAGGTCCCCTGCCGGTACCCAGTCCCCGGTACCCAGTCCCGAACAAATTTAAAACAGGAAACTTCACCTCAGGACCCCGCTCCTTCCCCTGCCCCATTCCTCCCTTTGTGGGAAGTAGCTAGAGCAGAAAGCATTGTTTGAGTTCATGTCCCATTCCCCCTCACAGATCTATCTCAGATTGAAAAGTATCTTGACTCTTTCTCCTCAGACCCTGATAATTATCTAAAAGAATTCAAGTATCTTAACCCAGTGTCCCTGATGGCTCAGACAGTAAAGTGTCTGCCTGCAGTGTGGGAGACCCGGGTTGGATCCGTTGGTTGGGAAGATCCCCTGGAGAAGGAAATGGCAACCCACTCCAGTACTGTTGCCTGGAAAATTCCGTGGACTGAGGAGCCTGGTAGACTACAGTCCATGGGGTCGCAAAGAGTCAGACACGACTGAGCGACTTCACTTCACTTCACTTACCGACTTACGACTTAACCTGGCATGATATTTACATCATCCTTTCCTCCACTCTTCTCCCAGAAGAGAAGAAACGAGTATCGCAAGCCTCTCAGGCGTATGCTGATGAGATACACAGGACAGATGACACCAAGCCCGTAGGGGCCACAGCTGTCCCCCGAGATGACCCCAACTGGGGTTATCAGGCAGGAAGGCCTGAACGAGCAGCTCCTAATCATATGATTGCTTGCCTCACTGCCGGCCATCAAAAGGCAGGACATAAAGCCATCAACGTTGATAAGGTCCAGGAAATAACTCCAAGACTAGATGAAAACCTGGCTCAATTTCTAGCCAGGTTAGCGGAAGTGCTACAAAAATATGCAAAATGAGACCTCATGTGGGCCCTATCAATATCAACAGTACAAAATTCAGCGATAAAGTGCTTTTGTTAGGAAGTCAGTATTCAGGAGAACACTTTTGATTTCATTTATTTTGTGACTAGAATTAAACACAGTGACTGTTACTTGTTTTGTCTGTGGGTAGGGGTCGGGAAGTTTGTTGCTTTGTTTATGTTGGTTCCTTTGTTTGTCTTCCTAATTGTGGTATGTGATATGAACTTTTACCTAAAATGAAGACCTACCAAGAGGTCAATCTGGATTTCATACTCCAACCTACTGACAGAGGCTATGAAAGCTTGAAGAATTCTGAGAAACTTCTCCTGGGCTCAGTACAAGACGCCGTATTTGAACAGTAATTTCTCCCATGTGCATGGAAAGAGCGCATGGAAACATTTGCGTCAGACACGTTTAATTTTTTTTAACTTCCATGTAATTTGAATGCCCTGCCTTTAGACAGAAATAAACTATGACAAGAGAGAAGTGAAGTCGCTTAGTCGTGTCCGACTCTTTGCAACTACCATCCATGGGATTTCCCAGGCAAGAATATTGGAGTGGGCAGCCATTTCCTTCGCCAGGGGATCTTCCCAACCCAGGGATCGAACCCAGGTTTCCTGCATTGCAGACAGATGCTTTACCATCTCAGGCACCAGGGAAGCCCCTAAGACAAGAGAGAAGCAACCTAGTAAAAGTCACATAAAAAACACATAGTATAACTCCGACTGGAAACCAAGTCTTTTAAAGAGGAGTCTAGCAAACATGGTGGGAGGAGGGGGTGCCGGGCAAGCGTGAATATTTGTTGTGAATGAATTCTCTTTCCATTTCACCAAGCTGTATACACTCTAAGAATCAAAATCACCATATTGCCCTCTAGAGCTTATCCATTCAGGGTAATTATACCTTTTCTACAGTAATGGTTTCTTTTTCAATGTGGAGAGAATTAATTATTTTAACTATCAAGTTGATAATCCTTGTATGCAGAATAATCATCGAGTGTTCTTTATATGGAGGGAACTCAATTGGCCTGCCAGAAATCTCAGTGTGACCCTCTGGCACAATGGTAACTAGCACGATGCATTAATTATGTGGGGTGAAAATTGTTTGTTAATTACATGGTTCCAAAGAATGAAGGTTGCCTTTTCTGCCCAACTTCTTTTGTGAAGGGTCAATTCTTTACTTCAAAATTTTGATTTTTTACTCTTTGTTTGGTTCCCTAATAGTTCTTTTCCACATAATGAATATTTAGCTTAGCCAAGGTTTGTTTTGTTTTTTTTTTTCTAGTTTTGCTTTAGAGTGCCCTGGTTTTCAGGAAAATTCACTCCAAGAATGTGTTCCTTGCAAATTTTCCTCAGGGATGCATTGCCTTTTTCAGGCTGAACCTGGCAAACCTAGGGCTTCTTACTCAGCTCCAGTCCCATCACCTAGCAGTGGAAAGGGGCCAAAATCAAGATTTTGTAAATTCCTGCCAAACAGGCCGTTGCTGTCACTCACTTCTTTCTAGGAAGGCACATCTGCAGATGGCACATCCCACAGCAAGGCTGGCCTTGAGACCCGAGGGCCCACAGTAAGTGCCAGTTATTGCCATGTGCTCAAAACCAGTGTGGACCCCAAATGTCCTCTGCATGAGGGAACTCCACTTTAAAATGTTATACTATGAGACTTAATGACTGTCAAGCCTAATCCCTTTTGTACATTAATATGTAAATATTAAACAATAATTGGATTCCAAAGAAAGTCACTCAAAAACACACACCCACTTGGTCTTGAGAGGGGCAAGTCTTATCAGAAAAATAATAAGCAGAAACTGAGTGGAATCCGGGGGGCAGAGGGGAAAGTAGCTTAGAAAGTAGTTTTATTGATTCTGAAAGAGACTAGAACTCAGTGGAGTTTCTTTTTGTGTTGTGTGTTAGCTGCTCAGTCACATCCCACTCCTTGCAACCTGGTGGACTGTAGCCCACCAGGCTCCTCTGTCCATGTGATTCTCCAGGCAAGAATACTGGAGTGGGTAGCCATTCCCTCCTGCAGGGGATCTTCCTGACCCCAGCATTGGAACCCAGGTCTCCTGCATTGCAGGCAGATTCTTTAGTCTGATCTTCTGAAGAGGAAAAGTTAAAATTTTACATAACCTCCTGCTCCTTCTGCCTCTGTAACTCAGCTTGCTCCTTGCAAAGTTTGGATCACATAGGTCATGTAGTCTCAGAAAGTGAGGACTTACAATACTAAAAACTGGACCTTATCTCACTCGCCCTTGTCCTGCTCTTTGCAACTGCCTGGCCCCTGCAAACTTGCTTAATCATGCCTGTCCATGTAAAGGTCAGGCATCCTCCTCCCCATCTTGACTGATGTTCCCGCGTGTGTGAAACCCCTTAGTTTAAACCAACCTATTAACAGCTAGTGTTGCCCACTATGTGTGAATGTGAATGTGAAGTCGCTCAGTCATGTCCGACTCTTTGCGACCCCATGGACTGTAGCCTACCAAGGTCCTCTGTCCATGGGATTTTCCAGGCAATAGTACTGGAGTGGATTGCCATGTCTGTCTATAAAAACTCTGTAACCCCTTTGTTCGAGACTCAGAGCTTGGAGTGTTAACTCCTCTGGGCCTGCTGGCTTAATAAACCTGAGTTCTCCAGCTCTCCAAGTGTGGTGCTTGGTTTCTTGAGTATTGGTTTCTGCAACACTAACAGGGAGTTTCTTTATAGATGGCTAATTAAAGTCCATTAACAACACTGTTGATATTGAAGTGAACACTCAAAGAAGAAATTATAAAACAGACTTAAAAGTTTGCTACTTTTTCCCGTTAAATATGAATAATAAATTAAGGTATCTTTTTACTGTGTTTCTAATATTCTCAGTAATAAAAAAATAATTGTCTCAGTCTTAACATTTGAGATATATACTTGAACGTTTCTCCAAAAAGTCTAGCATTTTAGTGAGTTTTGTGAGATCCTAGAAGAATAAATTAAAAAAAAAAAAAAACCTCTCATGTCAGTACCCTAATTATAAAGCCATTGAAAAATACATCGTTCATTGAGCTTTTCTTTTATTTTAAAGTACATATATGTTAATCTATGGAAAAGATGGCATCCCTCCCCTACAAATGACTAAAATGAACAAAGGAATATTAAGATGAAAATTATCTCCTTGTTCACAATGAAAACATTCTGTGATGTTTATGTCAAAAAGATGGAGGATGAATTCTGCTACACAAAATTGAGTTAATTAGTTTAACACAGGTCAAAAAGTGAAAGTGTCTTAGTCAATGTCAAAATCATCCTATTAAATTTAATCCCCATTCTTTATAGAATACAAATAGAATATTCCTTAACACAGCAAAAATTGCCTGTCATCATACTTAATAATTTCTTAAAGAATTATAACCAAATTTAGGAAAACAAAACAAAACTATAATTATTAGTAAAACAACTATTAGTAAATTTTGTTGATACTATTAACTTAAATAAGAAAATGAAAAAAATAAAAAGATAAATTTGGGGGGAAATGAGATATGTTTATTTGCACAAGGTATGATTATCTATAAAATCTAAGTGAGATTACAAAAAAAAAAGAAAGAAAGAAAAAACTATTAGAACTAAAGCGTATTTCATGAATACCTGGTGCAAAAGAAATTTATGGAACAAGTAGCTTTGATGTATGAGTCATTCCTATTTGTCTCATCCCCACTCTATCAAACAGTCCTGCACTGGAAACTACAGAGAACTCTCACATAGCAGTGAGTAGTAGAATTACACGGAGCAGGCAATGGCACCCCACTCCAGTACTCTTGCCTGGAAAATCTCATGGGCGGAGGAGCCTGGTGGGATGCAGTCCCTGGGGTCGCAAAGAGTCGGACACGACTGAGCAACTTCACTTTCGCTTTTCACTTTCCTGCATTGGAGAAGGAAATGGCAACCCACTCCAGTGTTCTTGCCTGGAGAATCTCAGGGACAGGGGAGCCTGTTGGGCTGCCGTCCATGGGGTCGCACAGAGTCGGACACGATTGAAGCGACTTAGCCGCAGCAGCAGTAGAATTACAAAACCTGCTATGTTGGGGAGAAAGACTAGAAAATAAGAATTTATGGGGAGAGAGGATATTTATACCTCACATATGCTTTTCTATTACAGTTGACCATTGAAGAGCATGGGTTTGAATTGCACAGGTCCACTTATACCTGGATTTTTTTCAACAGTAGGTGTTACATCATTACATAATCCAAAATTGGTTAAAGTCATGGATATGGAAAGGAGGGCAAGCTACAAATTATACCCAGATATTCCACTGCTTATAAGGTTGATAGCCCTAACCCCTGAGTTTTTCAAGGGTCAAATGTACTTGATCATTCACTATGTGTAAAGGCTGAGAAAATTTTCATTCAAGTTTTGTTTTCTATTCCAAATACATATATATTTTACATAAAAAAATTTTTATTACTAGCTAGATGCATTACTTAATTCCCACAGTTGCCTACTCTCACTCCCCTTTCACTTCTTCTATGTTTCTGAACATAACAGACGCTTATGAAGCTATTCCACAATATTGTGGCTTAACGTATCCCTTGGTATAGTATCATAATTCCCTGGGGCATAAAAATCATAATTTGAAAACGCAGCTCTAGTTCTATTAAATCTCAACCTAACAGTTCCTTAATTCAGGGGCATTTATTGAAATATATAATTGAATCTTTATAGAATTCCAAGTTTAATTGAAATGGACATGGTTCTAGTTGTTTGCATGCTAGTCTTCATTTGAGAGAGAAAATAAAAGTATTTTTATTCATTGTAGAAACCAGTTTAGGAACTCTGAACCAGCCCATGGAACAAAAGAGATAAAGCGTCTTTTTAAAAACCCAGACAATTATTTCTTCAATTAATATCTGTCGGTATTAGAGCACCTTCTAATGCATAATTTAATTTCATGGACTGATGGCTTCCTTGGAAGCACAGCCTTGTGCAGTTTATAATTTGTAATAGTCAACTTCTCTACAGGGCTAAAGATTAATTTTTTTTTAAGGTTTAAACATCTTTTGCTCTACCATGGAGTAAAACATTATAAAATGATAACTTTTTGGTCTACAACAGGATTTGGAAGCCCAGGGCTTGGAATTCTCATAACCAGAATGAAATGTTGTCTGGCTATAAAGTGGTTATATAATGGCAAGGATAATATAAATTAAAAATCAAAATATCTATACTTTTCTACAATAATAGTCAGATGATATAATATACCTTTCTAACTCTTTGAGGGATAAAGCATTAAGGCTGTGAGGATATGGGTGATACATAAAAATCTAGCCAATAAACTCTGTGAAACATGATAAATCGCAAGGAGATTTGGAAAGTAAGTTATTTTCTAATGCCCATGGAACCGTTATACAAAGCAATCACATATTAGGCAAGCACAAAATAAGGTACAAAATACCTTCAGTGGTTCTTCCAAAGCAGGTATTAAATACTGAGGTTAATGCAATGACATTAACTTTTATATGCAATGCAATGACATTATTTACTTTTATAATTAAAAAATACTCAACCATTTGTATAAGAATCATTCTACTATAAAAGTTTTTGCTCTAAAAGAAATCAAAAGGACAATCATAGAATTCTTAGAAACAGGATAAGGGTAATACTACATATCAAAAAGTATGGGTCTAATAAATGTAAAAATCAGTGGGGAAAAAACAAATCATTAAGTGCATTATTAGAAAAATTATTATTATTAGCAATTAAAAAAATTTTAAGTAGGAAAAAGTCTTAAAGTCAAAGCAAGGCTGATGAATTCAAAAAAAGATAATATAGTTGATTTGCTTCTCTCTATATACCAAAGAAAGGCAATGCCAAAGAATGCTCAAACTACTGCACAATTGTACTCATCTCACACGCTAATAAAGTAATGCTCAAAATTCTCCAAGCCAGGCTTCAGCAACACATGAACCATGAAATTCCACATGTTCAAGCTGGTTTTGGAAAA
>NW_011494695.1:1342775-1343439 GCF_000754665.1 Bison bison bison | reverse complement strand
CCTGGATCATCAAAAAAGCAAGAGAGTTCCAGAAAAACATCTATTTCTGCTTTATTGACTATGCCAAAGCCTTTGATTGTGTGGATCACAAGAAACTGGAATATTCTGAAAGAGATGGGAATACCAGACCACCTGATCTGCCTCTTGAGAAATCTGTATACAGGTCAGGAAGCAACAGTTAGAACTGGACATGGAACAACAGACTGGTTCCAAATAGGAAAAGGAGTACGTCAAGGCTGTATATTGTCACCCTGCTTATTTAACTTCTATGCAGAGCACATCATGAGAAACACTGGGCTGGAAGAAGCACAAGCTGGAATCAAGATTGCAGGGAGAATTATCAATAACCTCAGATATGCAGATGACACCACCCTTAAGGCAGAAAGTGAAGAGGAACTAAAAAGCCTCTTGATGTAAGTGAAAGAGAAGAGTGAAAAAGTTGGCTTAAAGCTCAACATTCAGAAATCGAAGATCATGGCATCTGGTCCCATCACTTCATGGGAAATAGATGGGGAAAGAGTGGAAACAGTGTTAGACTTTATTTTGGGGGGCTCCAAAATCACTGCACATGGTGACTGCAGCCATGAAATTAAACAACACTTACTCCTTGGAAGGAAAGTTATGACCAACCTAGATAGCATATTGAAAAGCAGAGACATTACTT
>NW_011494695.1:1331993-1342675 GCF_000754665.1 Bison bison bison | reverse complement strand
TACTTTGCCAACAAAGATCCATCTAGTCAAGGCTATGGTTTTTCCAGTGGTCATGTATGGATGTGAGAGTTGGACTGTGAAGAAAGCTGAGCACCGAAGAATTGATGCTTTTGAACTGTGGTGTTGGAGAAGACTCCTGAGAGTCCCTTGGACTGCAAGGAGATCCAACCGGTCCATCCTAAAGGAAATCAGTCCTGGGTGTTCATTGGAAGGACTGATGCTAAAGCTGAAACTCCAATACTTTGACCACTTCATGCGAAGAGTTGTCTCATTGGAAAAGACCCTGATGCTGGGAGGGATTGGGGACAGGAGGAGAAGGGGACGACAGAGGATGAGATGGCTGGATGGCCTCACTGACTCAAAGGGCATGAGTTTGAGTGTACTCTGGGAGTTGGTGATGGACAGGGAGGCCTGGCGTGCTGCAATTCATGGGGTTGCAAAGAGTCGGATACAACTGAGAAAATGGACTGAACTGAAATGATATACTCAACAAATAGCTGGACCTAAGTGATTTCAAGGACCATGCTTTTTTTTTTTTTAACTTTACAATATTGTATTGGTTTTGCCATATATCAAAATAAATCCACCAGAGGTATACATGTGTTCCCCATCCTGATCCCTCCTCCCTCCTCCCTCCCCATACCATCCCTCTGGGTCGTCCCAGTGCACCAGCCCCAAGCATCCAGTATCGTGCATCGAACCTGGACTGGCGACTCGTTTCATATATGATATTATACATATTTCAATGCCATTCTCCCAAATCATCCCACCCTCTCCCTCTCCCACAGAGTCCAAAAAACTGTTCTATACATCAGTGTCTCTTTTACTGTCTCGTATACAGGGTTATTGTTACCATCTTTCTAAATTCCATATATATGCGTTAGTATACTGTATTGGTGTTTTTCTTTCTGGCCTACTTCACTCTGTATAATAGGCTCCAGTTTCATCCACCTCATTAGAACTGATTCAAATGTATTCTTTTTAATGGCTGAGTAATACTCCATTGGGTATATGTACCACTGCATTCTAATCCATTCATCTCATGATGGACATCTAGGTTGCTTCCATGTCCTGGCTATTATAAACAGTGCTGCGATGAACATTGGGGTACACGTGTCTCTTTCAATTCTGGTTTCCTCAGTGTGTATGCCCAGCAGTGGGATTGCTAGATCATAAGGCAGTTCTATTTCCAGTTTTTTAAGGAATCTCCACACTGTTCTCCATAGTGACTGTACTAGTTTGCATTCCCACCAACAGTGTAAGAGGGTTCCCTTTTCTCCACACCCTCTCCAGCATTTATTGCTTGTAGAGTTTCAGATCGCAGCCATTCTGACTGGTGTGAAATGGTACCTCATTGTGGTTTTGATTTGCATTTCTCTGATAATGAGTGATGTTGAGCATCTTTTCATGTGTTTGTTAGCCATCTGTATGTCTTCTTTGGAGAAATGTCTATTTAGCTCTTTGGCCCCATTTTTTGATTGGGTCATTTATTTTTCTGGAATTGAGCTGTAGGAGTTGCTTGTATATTTTTGAGATGAGTTGTTTGTCAGTTGCTTCATTTGCTATTATTTTCTCCCATTCTGAAGGCTGTCTTTTCACCTTGCTTATAGTTTCCTTTGTTGTGCAGAAGCTTTTAAGTTTAATTAGGTCCCATTTGTTTATTTTTGCTTTTATTTCGAATATTCTGGGAGGTGGGTCATAGAGGATCCTGCTGTGATATATGTCGGAGAGTGTTTTGCCTATGTTCTCTTCTAGGAGTTTTATAGTTTCTGGTCTTCTGTTTAGATCTTTAATCCATTTTGAGTTTATTTTTGTGTATGGTGTTAGAAAGTGTTCTAGTTTCATTCTTTTACAAGTGGTTGACCAGTTTTCCCAGCACCACTTGTTAAAGAGATTGTCTTTAATCCATTGTATATTCTTGCCTCCTTTGTCAAAGGACCATGCTTTTAATTGTTTCATTATACCTCCTTGAGTGCAGTCAACTAAAAAAAAAAGCCACATGTACACAAAAACACTCCTGAAAACACTCATGATTAAAAGAAAAATATCTAAATATTTTAAAAATAGAATATACCCCATTTTACAACATAAAGAGAAATAAATTCCAGATATCGATACAGACACAGATACAGTAGAAATTGAAATCAGCATGCTGTAAGATAAGCAAAACTTTCCTAAGAAAGAAAAGAATCTGAAGTCTTAAATGAAAAAGTAGAAATATTTTATAAAACATAAAATCTTCCATGGCAAAAGATATCAAACATAACATTTAGAAACAAAGAACTCATATGATGGGGAAAATTTTTGTATTAAATAACATGTATATAAAGAAAGAGTTAATATTCCTGCTCACCAAGCTTCAAATACATTGTAAAAAGACAAACAAATCAAAAAAAAAATAGGTAAAACAAATTCATGTGAGGGGAGATGTTAATGGTATAAATGAATAACAAATATGTGGGAAAAAAGGAGTTTCAGGCATGCTGACAATTAGGAAAATGAAAATTACAGAATGATAATTCAATTTTTACCCATCAAACTGGCAAAATTAAAATGTGTGGTAACCTTAAGATTCAATAAGAATGTAGGAAAATGGATGCTCTCATATATTAACAATCATAATGAGAACTGAAATATTTGCAAAACATACAGGAATGAAGACATAAGTAGATGAATATATATGTGCAAAGATGCGTCTCACAATTAACATTTGTAGTAGCAAAAACTAGAAATGTCTATCAAGAGAGGGAATGTTAGATATGTAAGTAGTAACACTGAGGAATGGCCAAAAGACAGCAATCACACAACCATATATAAAATCCAAAATAGATGAGTACTGCCAACTTTATGGCAATACAATTGAAAAATCACCCCCCAAAATAACTTTCTTGGAAAATGCAAATAATCATTGCAAGAAGTATGCACCTAAGCCGATAAATACATACGAGGGAATAAAGGTGACGTTATCAAATAATTGCTTTTAAAAGAAAGTCTTAAGTCCAGAGGTTGGCATGAATGAATTTATCAAATCTTCAAGGAATAAATACTTCTCCTGGAATTTAAACTGTTCTAGGAATTAGTAAGCAATGAAACCTTTTCCTATTTTCTATTTTAAAAAAAATTTCGTTGAAATATATACAAGATAGTACATGAAGGTTAAATGATGAATATTTATTAAGTGAGCCCCTGAGCAACCACCATGTAGTCACAGAGGGAACATTTCCTCTACTCTTGATGTTCTCTGCATGTGTCTTCCCCAAACTCCCTTCCCCCGTGGTTTTCTTTTTGTTTGTAACCCATATAAGCATCCACAAATGATACCATTTAATTTTTTATGTTTTAAACTTTATATAAATGTATGTATTCTTTAGTGGCTGGATATTATTTGTAAAATTCACTTGTGTTATTGAGTGTTGCTTTAGGGTGTTCACTTTTATTGATTACTCCCTTACATAAATGCCACTGTATGAAAAGTGTGCGAGTTAGTTATCCAGTTTACTATTGATGGAATTCAACAGCTCAGTTGGTAAAGTATCTGCCTGCAATACAGGAGACCTGGGTTTAATTCCTAGGTTGGGAAGATCCTCTGGAGAAGGGAAAGGCTACCTATTCCAATATCCTAGCCTGGAGAATTCCATGGACTGTATAGTCCATGGAGTTGCAGAGTTGGACATGACTGAGTGACTTTCACTTTAATTAGTGGAATTGAGTTGTTTTGAGTTTTAATCTATTGCAAAAAATGCTGAAGGAAACATCTCCATACATGTCTCCTGAAACATGGTATATTTCTCTAGAAGGCATTTCCAGGAATAAAATTGCTAAGTTATAAGATATGCATGTCATTAGATTTACCAGAGGATGCTAAACTGTTTTTCAAAGTTTTTAATACAAATTTGCACATTATATAGCAGCATATGAAAATTCCTATCGCTCTACATTGTCATTTTTAATGTTTGACAGTCAGGTGGTTGTGGTTTTAAACTTGATATATTGTTGAAGTTGAGTGTGTGTGTGTGTGTGCTAAGTCACTTGTCATGTCTAACTCCTCTGTCCATGGGATTCTCCAGGCAAGAATACTGAAGTGGCTTGTCATGCCCTCCTCTTGAAGTTGAGTACTTTAACCTATTTTATTAATCACTTAGATTTACTTTTTTGTGAAGTACTCATTCAAATATTTAGCCCAGATTTCTATTGGTTTTTCTTTTTAAGAAACATTGATCTGTAAACATTCCATTTTTAAGTCTTTGATTGATTATATGTATTGTAAAATAGTCTCTCCCATTCTTTGGCTTTTATCTCTTAATGATTTTTCCTGATGATCAGAAACACTGAATTTTACTGTAGTTGGATTTATCATTTTCCTTAATATATAGACATTTTTGTCTTGTCTAAGATATCTTTCTGTATCTTCAAGTTAAAGAAAGATTTCTTCTATAATATCTTCTAAAAACTTCATATCTCCCCTTTAGGTCTATGATGTTGCTGCTGCTAAGTTGCTTCAGTCGTGTCCGACTCTGTGCAACCCCATGGACAACAGCCCACCAGGCTCCTCTGTCCACGGGATTCTCTAGGCAAGAATACTGGAGTGGGCTGCCTTTTCCTTCTCCCTTTAGGTCTATATGCACCCACTATTTTGCATAGTCTAATATCATTTTTTCCATATAGTTATCAACTGCCCTAGCATCATTTATTAGACTCTAATATTTATTAATTATGCATATACGCATGGATCTATTTCTTGTTCCTTTACTCTCAGATGTCTGAAAGTGAAAGTGAAGTCACTCAGTCGTGTCCGACTCTTTGCGACCCCATGGACTGTAGCCCACCAGGCTCCTCCATTCTTGGAATTCTCCAGGCAAGAGTACTGGAGTGGGTTGCCATTTCCTTCTCCAGGGGATCTTCCCGACCCAGGGATCAAACCCAGGTCTCCTACACTGCAAGCAGACACTTTACCCTCTGAGCCTCAGACGTCTAACTCCATGCTAATAGTTGTAGTTTAGTCACTAAGCAGTGTCGACTCATTTGAAACCCCAAGGACTGTAGTCCACCAGGCTTATCTGTCCCTGAGATTTTCCAGGCAAGAATTCTGGAGTGGGTTACCATTTCTTTCTCCAGGGGATCTTCCTGATCCAGGGATCAAACCCATGTCTCCTGCATTGGCAGGGCTGTTCTTTACCACTGAGCCACCTGGGAAGCCCTCATGCTAATAGTACACAGTCTTAATTACTACTACAACGTTATAATACATTTTGGAAATTAATAGGGAAAGCCCTCCTACCTTGTCTAGGCTATTCTGAACCTTTACATTGCCATATAAAGTGGAATTTTGATTACGATTGCAATAAACTTATAAATCAACTTGTAAAATGAGACACTTATTAATAACTTGCATATAAGGTATCTACCTCTTCATTGAGGAATCATTTTCTGGGGGAAAAAAATTGCCATCTGTTTAATTTTATACTTTAAAGACACTCCGTCAAAATGATATATCAGTTTCCTTCTTGATATATTGCAAGTTGATGTTTTTAAGATTCATGATCCATCAAACAAACAGGTGGGAGTTTACACAGCTATTCTAATATTGGCACTTCAATATTCATCGTGTTTAAAATAAATTATTTTTAATGCAATAAGGCTTTAAGTAAAGTTTCCTTGATGGTTGATTTTGTGAAATGAAACCATTTGTGTGCCAAATTATGCAGAATAGGTTTAGTGCTCTGCTTCAGACATGTGTGTGTGTGTGTGTGTGTGTGCATGCTAACTCTATGCGACCCTATGGACCAGTAGCCCACCAGGCTCCTCTGTCCATGGGATTCTCCAGGCAAGAATACTGGAGTGGGTTGCCATGCCCTTCTCCAGAGGATCCTCCCAACCCAGGGATCAAACCCGGGTCTTGTGCTGCTACCACATTGCAGGTAGGTTCTTTACCACTGAGACACCAGGGAAGCCCATACATCTATATATGTGTGTATTTGTGTATGTATATATATGTGTGTGTGTGTGTGTCTGTGTGTGTGTGCACATACATATATATACACACACGTATATATATATTAGTATTAATGAAAATGAAAATTGATAGGAATAGACACTTTGAAGGCTCAAAAAGCATATCTGAGCTAAGCATTAATATGGGAACCTATAAGCTTTGTTAATATTTAACTTTTTGTTATAACTATAACATGCTCATAATATATAATTTGGAAAGCATAGAGAAATAAGAACAAATCAAAAATGACTCAAAATGATTTCCACAAAACTGGCAACTTAATATTATTAGGAACTGAATTTCTTTCTTGATTTGACTTACAATCATATCTGTCTCCTACATGTCTATATACCTTAAAATCATATAAAACTGTCTCAATACAATCTGTCTCCTACATGTCTATATACCTTAAAATCATATAAAAAGAGTCATTTCAATATTGGCGCTGGAGATCCTTTAATCATTTTTAGGACAATTTATTTCATATTTTCAAAAAACAGGCAATTTCAATTCTGTATAATTTTCTTTGGTGCACAGGAAAAGATGAAAGACTATTCAATTCATTTTCTGAAACTACAAAAACCTTGAAGCCAAAATATGACAATCAGCAGAAATAAATAAAGACAAAACTCATTTAAGAATGTAGAAGGAAAATGTGTAAATAAAATACTAGAAAATAGATTTAAATGGCATATTAAAAGACCTATGTACCATGATCAAGTAAATTTCACCTCAGGGATGTGAGGATGGCTTAAAATTGGAAAACTTATATTTTCCAACACTACCAAGTCAAATGGGAAGGGAGGTCAGATATGCTACACTTGAGTTCTAAACTGGGCTTTGGAGTCACGAACAGAAAGTCAGCCCCTTGTTCCAGACATGTCAAGAAACAGCTGAGAAGTCACCAGACAAATGGATCTTCCTTGCTGAATTGCTTATGGCCCAGTCTCCTCTGCATTTCCTATATAGATTGCTTTATTTCAAGAGCTGAAAACATCAATGATTATAATGCATTCTGAACAAAGAGAGAATGCAAAGAGAATATTTTTAGGTAAATACCATATATAATTACCTCTTCTTATTTAAGAAGGGGTAAACAGAAAATACAAAATATTATACTCTGTGAACTCAGAGAAGGCAATGGCACCCCACTCTAGTACTCTTGCCTGGAAAATCCCATGGACGGAGGAGCCTGGTGGGCTGCAGTACATGGGGTCACTAGGAGTCGGACACGACTGAGAGAGTTCACTTTCACTTTTCACTTTCATGCATTGGAGAAGGAAATGGCAACCCACTCCAGTGTTCTTGCCTGGAGAATCCCAGGGACAGGGGAGCCTGGTGGGCAGCCATCTATGGGGTCGCACAGTGTCGGACACAACTGAAGCGATTTAGCATATATAGCATATACTCTGTGAAAAGAAATAAATGCATCAAGCATTAGAGGAAGAACATAGTTGTAGAGTTTCAGAAAATACAAACTGTACGAAATGAGGGGTCACAATAATGTTACAAGGTAAAAGTGAAATAAAAACTAAAGCTGGGAGAAATGCCACATGGAGAGAACAAGATGGCAGCGGAGTCGGTGGATGTGGAGTACATTGCTCTCCATGGATACATCAGGAATACACCTTCAGATACAGAAGTGCATGCAGAACACCAGCTGAAAGCAGGCAAGAGTACCTGACCAGTAGAAAAGAATGTATACAACCACACAAAAGTCAGTAGGATGAAGGAACTATGGGGAAAAACAGGAGTATTAGTAGGACTGGGCTTGCCCTTGGCAGGTGTGGGAACTGAAGCAGGGGTCTGATCCTCACAGCGGGGTAATTGTCTGAGTCAGAGGAGGAATATTTAAGGCTGAGAGTGAAACAGCTGACCTGCGGCAGCCTAAATGGAATGAGAATCAGACAGTCCTTGCCTCAGCCATACACATGCCAGAAAGGAACGCTGGTCCCCTGGAAGGGGCAGCAGCTGGGAGCTGGAGTTAAGGGACTGTGGAGCAACCCCAGGGTGAGGGCTGCTGTTGACTGTGGAGAGACGGATAGAAGGGATGTGTGGGAAATGCCGGTGGAGTAAAGCCGGGCAGCCAAGGAAGCAAGGGGATACTGCTGAGTCACGCGGGGTCGGGGGCGGGGGGGCACGTGGAACCATCACCATAGCCTCTCTCTCTCCACATGCCAGCATGGGCAACTGAACAATAGAGAGGCTGGCCCATCAAATGCCTGACACACTGAACTACAGAGTAGGACCCCACTCAGGGTGCCCCTTTAAGTACCTAACATGCAGATCTACAGAGTAGGACCCAGGTCAGGGGCTGCCTCTAAGTGCCTGAATGGGCAGAGCTATGCAGAAAGACTAGCCAAAGAGGCCTTCTGATGGCCAGCTACAAGAGGCTTGGAAAAAAAGACTGATAGGGCCATAACTCCTGCGGTGGAGGCATTCCCTGTCCTTGCGCACTTGGCGCCATCATGGTCCCCGAAAGCCAAGCAGCTGCACCACGTTCATGGTCAGCTCTCACTGGGGCAGAGCTGCCACAGGCAAAACAAGTCTTGGGTCTATGCCCATAGGGTCACTTCGGTCACATCCAACTCTTTGCGACCCTGTAGACTGTGGCCTGCCAGGCTTCTCTGTCAGAGAGGCAGTTCTCCAAGAAAGAATACTGGAGCATATTGGCCAATACTGGTTGCCATACCCTTCTACAGCACTATATTTCTAGTTACCCTAGCTGCCAACCCTCCTGAGTATCTGGTGCTACCAGAACCCCTGGTCCTCACAGGGGCAAACCCAAGCCCTCCAGGGCAGCCTCAGGAGCTAAACCCCAGTAGACAGCCCACATGTAGAGGTGGAAATAAAACCACAGTTGAAACCCTGGGGCAGTGTGGCTAAGGGAAAAGACCCAAAACCTCCCCACGAGCCGTACAAGCTGCAGATTAAATCAACATGATCAACTAAGCAGACTCTGTCTATGGACTATATGAAAGGACGTTGAGAGCTCCCACAGAAGAAAACGCACTGGCTCTGATAGCTGTGGGCACTGGAGGCAAGAACACACAGGAATAGAACCAGATTAGAATCTGAGCTGCCCCCACAGCAGGTCCAGAGATCAGCACAGTGTTGGAGGGCATCCTAGGGAGGTAAGGTGGACTTTGACTCCCAGCGAGGGGAAGGACTCTGACAGCAGTGACTCAAGAAAAACATTTATTATTCTTATTTTCTGACTTGTTCTGTAGATTCTTTTGGAATTTTTTTTCTTTTTTTTTCCTTTTCCCCCCCTCTGTTCTAGCTGTTGATTTTATTGGCCCTAAGAAATCCAATTAAGCTTTTGAGCTTTTCTTTTTCCTCAGTCACATTTTTTATTGTTGTCACTAACCTCTGCCTCTACATTGGCTTTTGCACTTCTGTGGAGTTTTCCTTTTTTTTTTTTTTTTTTTTTTTTTTTTCTATTTTTTTAACTTTAATTTTTAAGTTTATTATTGTTTTTTCCACATTTATTCCTTTGTTTTCTTTTCCTACTGTTCTTTTCCCCTTGCACTTAATCTTCAACTTATATAAATCTTCTTTATCTACCACTATTTAAGTTTTCATATCTGTTCTTTCTTTCTTTTCTTTCTCTCCTTTCCTCTCAACAGATCTGTTAGTTTTATTTTTATTGCTTTATTCCCCAATTGGCATCTTGCTTTAGTCTTGTTTTCCAGTTTGTGCTTGAATTAGTTTTGTTCTGGTAGATATAATTTTTGGTTTCCTGTGTTTGCCAGGTCAATCTATTGTACTTTATTTTTGTTGGACTGTTTTGATTTTGCTTATGGGTATATATGCGTATATTCAGTTACACTTTATGCTGTTACAAACTCCTGCCTACATTGGGCTTTTGCAGTTCTGTGGATTTTTTTTTTTCTTTTTTCCTTTCTTCCGTTGGTTTTTTTTTTTCTGTTTTATAATTCTAATGTTTTTAAATCAATTATATTTTTTCTACATTTATTCTTTTGTTTGTGTTTCCTACTGTTCTTTCCCCCTTACAGTTAATCTTTCATATTTATAAATCTTCATCTACCTCTATTTAACTTTGCATATCTATTCCTTCTTACCTTTCCTCTCAACATATTTGTTTTGTTTTCATTGCTTTATTCCCCATTTGTAACCTTACTTTAGTTTTGTTTTCCAGTTTGTGTTTAAGTTAGTTTTGTTCTTAACTGGTAAATATAAGTTTTTACTTCATTTGTTCACCGGATCAGTCTACTATATTTTATTTTTGTTGGACTGTTTTGACTTTGCTCATGGATGTATATGTATATGTTTATATTCCATTATTTTAATTATTATTTGCCAGAACAACAGACTGGTTCCAAATAGGAAAAGGAGTATGTCAAGGCTGTTTATTGTTACCCTGCTTATTTAACTTCTATGCAGAGTACATCATGAGAAACCCTGGGCTGGAAGAAACACAAGCTGGAATCAAGATTGCTGGAAGAAATATCAATAACCTCAGATATGCAGATGACACCACCCTTATGGCAGAAAGTGAAGAGGAACTCAAAAGCCTCTTGATGAAAGTGAAAGTGGAGAGTGAAAAAGTTGGCTTAAAGCTCAATATTCAGAAACCAAATATCATGGTATCTGCTTCCATCACTTCATGGGAAATAGATGGGAAAACAGTGGAAACAGTGTCAGACTTTATTTTTGGGGGTTCCAA
>NW_011494695.1:1323597-1331893 GCF_000754665.1 Bison bison bison | reverse complement strand
TATTCCTTGGAAGGAAAGTTATGACCAACCTAGACAGCATATTGAAAAGCAGAGACATTACTTTGCCAACAAAGGTCCATCTAGTCAAGGCTATGGTTTTTCCTGTGGTCATGTATGGATGTGAGAGTTGGACGGTGAAGAAGGCTGAGCGCCGAAGAATTGATGATTTTGAACTGTGGTGTTGGAGAAGACTCTTGAGAGTCCCTTGCACTGCAAGGAGAGCCAACCAGTCCATTCTAAAGGAGATCAGTCCTGGGTGTTCATTGGAAGGTCTGATGCTAAAGCTGAAACTCCAGTACTTTGGCCACCTCATGCAAAGAGATGACTCATTGGCAAAGACCCTGATGCTGGGAGGGATTGGGGGCAGGAGGAGAAGGGGACGACAGAGGATGAGATGGCTGGATAGCATCACCGACTCAAATGGACATGAGTTGGGTGAACTCCTGGAGTTGGTGTTGGACAGGGAGGCCTGGCGTGCTGCAATTCATGGGGTCGCAAAGAGTCAGACACGACTGAGTGACTGAACTGAACTGCCTGATTTTGTAACTGCCATTTGTCTGGGGTTCGTTTTTGGTTTCTCTTTGTTGGATATTTGTTTTAATCTCACTTAATGCCATAACAAACCACTTGTAGAATCTTCATTCCTGAACAGAGTTCAAGCTCTGAGGCTTTGGAGTGGGAGCACTGATTCAAAGAACCTAGACTACCAGAGAACTAACCCTAAAGGATATCAAATAGCGAGAACTCACATAAAGGAAACCACTTGAATACAAGACCCCACATCACCCAACCACCAGTAGCACCCTGTGCAAAATGCCTCATCTAAACAACAAACAAAACAAAAATACAAGCCCAGTCATCAGCAGACAGGATTACCACCTCACTCAGCCTTGCTCATCAGAGGAAAAACAAACAAAAACTCAACATAAATCTTATCCTATAGGAAGCTCACACAAACCACTGGACCAAACTTAGGAGGGCGAAAACCAAAAGGAAGAAAGAATTCAACCTTCTTCAAGGAAAGAGTTCAACTTTCCTTGAAGCCTGGGAAAAAGAGACCTCAAACACAACAACTTAAAAAAATAATAATGAAAAGGCAGAGAAATACTACACAAATGAAGGAACAAACTAGAAACACAGAAGTCCAAATAAATGAAGAGGAAATAGGCAATTCTGAATAATTATCAGAGAAAGACTTCAGAATAATGATATTAAGATGACCAAAAACCTTTAAAACAAAATGGAGAAAATGCAAGAATCAATTAACAAAGACCTAAAAGAATTAAAGAACAAACATACAGAGACAAACAAAACAATTTCTGAAATTAAAAATACTCTAGAAGGAATCAATAGCAGAATATCTGAAGCAGAAGAACAAATCAGTGAGCTGGAAGATAAAATGGTGGAAATAACTTCTGAAAAGCAGAATAAAGTAAAAAGAATTAAGAGAACTGAAGACAGTCTCAGAGACCTCTGGGACCATATCAAATGCACCAACATTCGAATTCTAGGAGTTCAAGAAGAAGAAGAGAAAAAGAAAGGGTATGAGAAAATTTTTGAAGAAATTATAGTTGAAAATTTCCCCAACATGGAAAAGGAAATAGTCAATCAATTCCAAGAGGCACAAAGATTTACATAGAGGATAAAACCATGGAGAAACACCCAGACACATACTAATCAAACTAACAAAGACTAAACACGAAAAAAGAATATTAAAAGCAGCAAGGGAAAAGTAACAAGTAACATACAAGAGAAAGCCCATACGCTTAACTCTTGATCTTTCAGAAGAAACTCTGCAGGCCAGAAGGGAATGGCAGGATACATTTCAAGTACTGAAAGGGAAAAATCTACAACCAAAATTACTGTACCTGGCAAGGATCTCATTCAAAATTGATGCAGAAATAAAAAGCTTTTCAGACAAGCAAAAGTTAAGAGAATTCAGTGCCACCAAACCAGTTTTATAACAAATGTTAAATGGACTTATATAGTCAAGAAATACAAGAGGAGAAAAAAGACCTACAAAATCAACCCCAAACAATTAGAAAATGGCAACAGGAACATATGTATCAATAATTACTTTATTTTTTTAATTTAATTTTATTTTTAAACTTTACAATATTGTATTGGTTTTGCCAAATATCGAAATGAATCCGCCACAGGTATACATGTGTTCCCCATCCTGAACCCTCCTCCCTCCTCCCTCCCACCAAAAGACACAGACTGGCTGAATGAATACGAAAACAAGACCCATACATATGCTGTCTACAAGAAACCCACTTCAGACCTCAACACACGTATAGACTAAAAGTGAGAGGATGGAAAAAATATATTCCATGCAAATGGGAAGCAAAAGAAAGCTGGAGTAGCAATCCTCATTTCAGACAAAATAGACCTTAAAATAAAGAAGATTACAAGAGATAAGGAAGGACACTACATAATGATCAAGGGATCAATCCAAGAGGAAGACATAACAATTTTAAGTATCTATGCACCCAACATAGGAGCACCTCAATACATAAGACAAACACTAACAGATATAAAGGAGAAATTGAAAGTAACACAATAATAGTAGGAGACTTTAACACCCCACTCACACCAATGGACAGATCATCAAGGCAGAAAATTAATAAGGAAATACAAATCTTAAATGATACATTAGATGAGATGGATCTCATTGATATCTTCAGGACATTCCATGCAAATGCAGAAGAATACACCTTCTTCTCAAGCGACCTGAAACATTCTCCAAGATAGACCACATCTTGGGTCACAAATCAAACATCAATAAATTTAAGAAAATTGAAATCATAAAAGCATCTTTTCCAACCACAATGCCATGAGACTAGATATCAATTATAAGAAAAAAACTGTAAGAAACACAAACACATGGAGATTAAATAGCACATTTCTAAATAACCAACAGGTTACTGAAGAAATTCAAAGGGAAATCAAAAAATTTCTAGAAACTAATGACAATGAAAACATGACAACTCAAAACCTATGGGATGCAGCAAAAGCAGTTCTAAGAGGGAGGTTTATAGCAACCCTATCTCAAGAAACAAAACAAAAAAAAAAACATTGAGTAGACAATCTAACTTTACACCTAAAACAACTGAAAAAAGAATAAAAACAACAACTACAAAAAAAAATTAGTAGAAAGAAATCATAAAGGTCCAAGCAGAAATATATGAAAAAGAAAGAAAAGAAACAATAGTAAAGATGAATAACACTAAAAGCTGGTTCGTTGAGAAGATAAACAAAATTTACAAACTGTTAGCCAGACTCATCAAGGAAAAAAGAGAGAAGAATCAAATCAACAAAATTAGAAATGAAAAAGGAGAGGTTACAACAGACAATGCAGAAATACAAAGAATTGTAAGAGACTATTATGAACAACTATATGAAGAAAGCTGAGCGCCGAAGAATTGAAGCTTTTGAACTGTGGTGTTGGAGAAGATTCTTGAGAGTCCCTTGGACTGCAAGGAGATCCAACCAGTCCATTCTGAAGGAGATCAGTCCTGGGTGTTCATTGGAAGGTCTGATGCTAAAGCTGAAACTCCAGTACTTTGGCCACCTCATGCGAAGAGTTGATCATTGGAAAGACCCTGATGCTGGGAGGGATTGGGGGCAGGAGGAGAAAGGGAGGACAGAGGATGAGATGGCTGGATGGCTACACTGACTCGATGGATGTGAGCTTGAGTGAACTCCGGGAGTTGGTGATGGACAGGGAGGCCTGGCATGCTGCAGTTCATGGGGTCGCAAAGAGTCGGACATGACTGAGAGACTGAATTGAACTGAACTGAACTGATATGGCAATAAAATGGATAACCTGGAAGAAATGGACAGATTCTTAGAAAGTTCAATCTTCCAAGACTGAACCAGGAAGAAATATAAAAAATGAACAACCCAAATAATGAAGCACTGAGTTTGTTTTGAAACAACCCAAAGCACTGAAGTTGAAGCTGTGATCAAAAATCTCCCCAACAACAAAAGCCCAGGACCAGACGGCTTCACAGGAGAATTCTATCAAACATTAAGGGAAGAGCTATTACCTGCTGCTGCTGCTGCTAAGTCGCTTCAGTCGTGTCCGACTCTGTGCGACCCCAGAGATGGCAGCTCACCAGGCTCCCCCATCCCCAGGATTCTCCAGGCAAGAACACTGAAGTGAGTTGCCATTTCCTCCTCCAATGCATGAAAGTGAAAAGTGAAAGTGAAGTCGCTCAGTCATGTCCAACTCTTTGCGAACCATGGACTGCAGCCTACCAGGCTCCTCTGTCCATGGGATTTGCCAGGCAAGAGTACTGGAGTGGGCTGCTTTTTCTAAAACTCTTTCAAAAAATTTCAGAGGAAGAAACACTTCCAAGTCCATTCTATGAGGCCACCATCACCCTGATACCAAAACCAGACAAAGGCAACACATAAAAAGAAAACTACAAGCCAATATCACTGATGAACATAGATGCAAAAATCTTCAACAAAATTTTAGCAACAGAATTCAGCAACACATCAAAAAGCTCATACACCATGATCAAGTTGGGTTTATTCCAGATTGCAAGGATTCTTCAATATATGCAAATCAATCAATGTAATACACTATATTAACAAATTGAAAGGTAAAAACCATATGATGGATGGATTTTACCACCTATCATAGATTCAGAAAAAGCAATAGATGCAGAAAAGCCTTTCAGAAAATTCAGCACCCATTTATAATTAAAACTCTTCAAAAATGGGCATAGAAGGAACCTACCTAAACATAGTAAAGGCCATATATGATAAGCCTACAGCAAACATTATTCTCAATGGTGAATAACTGAAAGCATTCCGCCTATGATCAGGAACAAGATAAGGGTGTCCATTTTCACCACTATTATTCAACATAGTTCTGGAAGTCCTAGCTACAGCAATCAGAGAAGAAAAAGAAATAAAAGGAATCCAGATCAGAAAAGAAGTAAAGCTCTCACTGTTTGCAGATGACATGATACTGTACATTGAAAACCCTAAAGATAGTATCAGAAAATTACTAGAGCTAGTCAGTGAATTTAGCAAAGTAGCAGGATACAAAATCAATGCACAGTAAACACTTGCATTTCTATACTAACAATGAAAAATCAGAAAGAGCAATTAATGAATCAATCCCATTCACCATTGCAATGAAAAAAATTAAATATCTAGGAATAAACTTACCTAAGGGGAGAAAAGAACGGTACACAGAAAATTATAAGACACTGATGAAAGAAATCAAAGATTACATAAACAGAGAGATAGTCCATGTTCTTGGGTAGGAAGAATCAATATTGTGAAAATGACTATATTACCAAACACAATCTACAATTTCAATGCAATCCCTATCAAATTACCAGTAGCATTTGTCACAGAACTAGAGCAAAAATTTCACAATTCATATGGAAATACAAAAGACCCTGAATAGCCAAATCAGTCTTGAGAAAGAAGAATGAGCTGGAGGAATCAACTTTCCTGACGTCAGATTATACTACAATGCTACAGTCATCAAGACAGTATGGTACTGGCACAAAACCAGAAATATAGACCAATGGAGCAAGATAGAAAGCCCATAAATAATCCCATGAACCTATGGGTACCTTATTTTTGACAAAGGAGGCAAGAATATATAAAGAGGCAAAAACAGCCTCTTCAATAAATGGTGCTGTGAAAACTGGACAGCTACATGAAAAAGAGTGAAATTAGAACACTTCCCAACACCATATACGAAAATAAACTCAAAATGGTAAAGACCTAAATGTTAGACCAGAAACTATGAAAGTATTAGAGGAAAACATAGGCAGAACACTCAAGGACATAAATTAAATCTACGATAAGTAAATCTATGATGACCCACCTTGTAGAGTAATGGAAATAAAAACAAAAGTAAACAAGTGGGACCTGGTTAAACTTAAAGAATTTTGCACAGCAAAGAAAACTATAAGCATGGTGAAAAGACAACCCTCAGAATGGAAGAAACTAATAGCAAATGAAATAACTGACAAAGGAGTAACTTCCAAAATATACAAGCAACTCATATAACTCAATGCCAGAAAAGCCAACAACACAATCGAAAAGTGGGAAAAAGACCTAGACAGACATTTCTCAAAAGAAGACATACAGATGGCTAACAAACACATGAAAAGATGTTCAACATCACCCATTATTAGAGAAATGCAAATCAAAACCACAATGAGATATCACCTCACACGGGCCAGAATGGCCATCATCAAAAAGTCTACAAACAATAAATGCTGGACATGGTGTGGAGAAAAGGGAATGCTCTTGCACTGCTGGTGGGAAGGTAAATTGATACAGCCGCTATGGAAGATGATATGGAGATTCCTTAAAAAACTAGGAATAAAACCACCATATGATCCAGCAATTCCACTCTCCTAGGCTAGATAGCATATTGAAAAGCAGAGACATTACTTTGCCAACAAAGTCCGTCTAGTCAAGGCTATGGTTCTTCCTGTGGTCATGTATGGATGTGAGAGTTGGACTGTGAAGAAGGCTGAGTGCCGAAGAATTGATGCTTTTGAACTCTGGTGTTGGAGAAGACTCTTGAGAGTCCCTTGGACTGCAAGGAGATCCAACCACTCCTTGGAAAAGACTCTGATGCTGGGAGGGATTGGGGGCAAGAGGAGAAGGGGATGACAGAGGATGAGATGGCTGGATAGCATCACTGACTCAATGGACATGAGTCTGAGTGAACTCCGGGAGTTGGTGATGGACAGGGAGGCCTGGTGTGCTGCAGTTCATGGGGTCGCAAAGAGTCGGACACGACTGAGCAACTGATCTGATCTGATCTGAGGCATATAACCTGCTGCTGCTGCTGCTGCTGCTAAGTCACTTCAGTCATGTCCGACGCTGTGCAACCCCAGAGATGGCAGCCCACCAGGCTCCCCCGTCCCTGGGATTCTCCAGGCAAGAACACTGGAGTGGGTTGCCATTTCCTTCTCCAATGCATGAAAATGAAAAGTGAAAGTGAAGTCGCTCAATCGTGTCCGACCCTCAGTGACCCCATGGACTGCAGTCTTCTAGGCTCCTCTGTCCTTGGGATTTTCCAGGCAAGAGTACTGGAGTGGGGTGACATACCCTGAGGAGATCATAACTGAAAGAGACACATATATCCCATTGTTCATTGCAGCACTATTTACAGTAGCTAAAACAGGGAAGCAACCTAGACATCCATCAACAGATGAATAAAGAAGTTGTGGTACATATACACATGGAATATTACTCAGCACACATTTGAGTCAGTTCTGATGAGGTGGATAAACCTAGAACCTATTACAGAGTGTGAAGTGAGTCAAAAAGAGAAAGGTAAATATCATATTCTAATGCATATATACAGAATCTAGAAAAATGGTACTGAAGAATTTATTTACAGGGCAACAATGGAGAAACAGACATAGAGAATAGACTTATGGACATGGGGAGAGGGGAGGATAGGGTAAGATGTATGGAAAGAGTAACATGGAAACTTATATTACCATATGTAAAATAGATAGCCAATGGGAATTTGCTGTATGGCTCAGGAAGCTCAAACAGGTGCTCTGTATCAACCTAGAGGGGTGGGATGGAGAGGGAGATGGGAGGGAGGTTCAAAAGGGAGGAGATATATGTATACCTATGGCTGATTCATGTTGAGGTTTGACAGAAAACAGCAAAATTCTGTAAAGCAATTATCCCTCAATAAAAAATAAATTAAAAAAAAACTAAAGTTGGTTTACAGGAGAATATAAATTTTAAAAGAGGTTAGATAAATATTAGTTCGAGTAACTCTTTAAGTTGTAAAAGTAACTTAGAACAGTATGAAGAAGAAAAGGAAAAACTGAAAGCCAAGTTAAATTTTATTTATGAGATAATCATGTTTTGGTATATGATATAATACTTTTAATTATTATAAAATATAATATATTTTATTATTATATGATAAAGTATTATTAAATATAATAATATTTAATATTGGCATCTAGTCCCACCATTTCATGGGAAATAGATGGGGAAACAGTGGAAACAGTGTCAGACTTTATTTTTCTGGGCTCCAAAATCACTGCAGATGGTGACTGCAGCCATGAAATTAAAAGATGCTTACTCTTTGGAAGGAAAGTTATGACCAACCTAGATAGCATATTTAAAAGCAGAGACATTACTTTGCCAACAAAGGTTCGTCTAGTCAAGGCTATGGTTTTTCCTGTGGTCATGTATGGATGTGAGAGTTGGACTGTGAAGAAGGCTGAGCACCGAATAATTGATGCTTTTGAACTGTGGTGTTGGAGAAGACCTG
>NW_011494695.1:1321004-1323497 GCF_000754665.1 Bison bison bison | reverse complement strand
AGCTGCAAGGAGATCCAACCAATCCATTCTGAAGGAAATCAGCCCTGGGATTTCTTTGGAAGGAATGATGCTAAAGCTGAAACTCCAATACTTTGTCCACCTCATGCGAAGAGCTGACTCATTGGAAAAGACTCTGATGCTGAGAGGGATTGGGGGTAAGAGGAGAAAGGGACGACAGAGGATGAGATGGCTGGATGGCATCACTGACTCGATGGACATAAGTCTGAGTGAGCTCCGGGAGTTGGTGATAGACAGGGAGGCCTGGCGTGCTGCAATTCATGGGGTCGCAAAGAGTCGGACACGACTGAGCGACTGATCTGATCTGATCTGATCTGATAATATTTTAGCTATGCAGGTGTGAAGAAAGTATATCTGTATATGGAATGAATATAACAATATATATCATAATTTCTTAATTCTCACATCTATTTCCAATATGTCATTTTATGTAACACCACTTAAAAATTCAACAAAAGTTTTTTGAGAAACAAGAAACTTTATATTTAATTCAGAGAAAATATTTTTGCTCAGAAAAACATTCACATTAATACATATTATAACGTTTTCTTCTTTTATATCACAAAGTTTGAATCTAAACCTCCTTTACCCTCAGAGACTAAACTGTGTGAATCACTTTGGCCACAGACCTTGATGTAAGTATTTTGAAAGCACACTGCTTTTCCTAATTCTGAGTCCGGTGTTTGACCTTTTGAGGCCCTTTATGATCACAAATCAAATCGCAAGAGAAATCAAAGGACATTGGAGTTTCAACTCTGTTTCCAAATTCATTAAAGGCCCGGTTTTACTTTATTTTATTTAAATTGAATAAGTAGAATGTTAAAAAAAAGACTTTCCTTGCAAGTCTGATGGAAGATTTTCACAGATGATGTTTGGCACCTGAATGACATCCTTGAAATTTCTAAGATCCTTCTTTTCCCTCACTTTACTGAGGCAGAGTTAACAAAACTGAATATAAAGTCTGCAAAGTGACTATTTGATAAACATAAACATCGGGAAATGATTACAACAATCAGAATCAGGTTAACTAGCTTCACCTCACATAGTTACCTTTCTGTGTGTCTGTGTGTGTGGGTGGGTGTGTGTATCTGTGCATGGACATGTATGTGGTAACACCTAAGATAAACTCTTTTTTAGCATATTTCAAAGATCATTTTTGAAGTGGTGGTTTCTGTCTTTAATCGCATGACTTTGTGCATGACAGGTTGTCTGCTGTATGAAAAATAATTATTAACTTCAACATTTTATCTTATTGTAATATTTTGGAACTTATTTTTTAACAATAATTAACACCCCATATTTAACGTATAAATACTTGAGATGCTACCAATGAACATAACTGAAGTGATAATCAATCAACAAGCACCCCCTATACACTATGAGGCTCTGTTTGAGCAAATAATGATAACCATGCCTGAACATTCTCCTTTGCTTCGGTTCGGTTCAGTCGCTCAGTCATGTCCAACTCTTTGCAACCCCATGAATTGCAGCACGCCAGGCTGCCCTGTCCATCACCATCTCCCAGTGTTCCCTCAAACTCACGTCCATCAAGTTGGTGACACCATCCAGCCATCTCATCCTCTGTCTTCCCCTTTTCCTCCTGCCCCCAATCCCTCCCAGCATCAGTCTTTTCCAATGAGTCACCTCTTCGCGTGAGGTAGCCAAAGTACTGGAGTTTCAGCTTTAGCACCATTCCTTCCAAAGAACACCCAGGACCGATCTCCTTTACAATGGATTGGTTGGATCCCCTTGCAGTCCAAGGAACTCTCAAGAGTCTTCTCCAACACCACTGTTCAAAAGTATCAATTCTTTGGCGCTCAGCTTTCTTTACAGTCCAACTCTTACATCCATACATGACCACTGGAAAAACCACAGCCTTGACTAGACGGACTTCTTTGGCAAAGTAATGTCTCTGCTTCTGAATATGCTAAGTTGGTCATAACTTTCCTTCCAAGGAGTAAGCATCTTTTAATTTCATGGCTGCAGTCACCATCTGCAGTGATTTTGGAGCCCCCCAAAATAAAGTCTGACACTGTTTCCACTGTTTCCCCATCTATCTCCCATGAAGTGGTGAAGAAGGAAGTGGTGGGACCAGATGCCATGATCTTCATTTTCTGAATGTTGAGCTTTAAGCCAACTTTTTCACTCTCCACTTTCACTCTCATCAAGAGGCTTTTGAGTTCCTCTTCACTTTCTGCCATAAGGGTGGTGTCATCTGCATATCTGAGGTTATTGATATTTCTCCCGCCAATCTTGATTCCAGCTTGTGCTCCTTCCAGCCCAGCATTTCTCATGATGTACTCTGCATATAAGTTATAAGCAGAGTGACAATATACAACCTTGACATACTCCTTTTCCTATTTGGAACCAGTCTGTTGTTCCATGTCCAGTTCTAATTGTTGCTTCCTGACCTGCATATGGGTTTCTCAAGAGGCAGGTCAGGTGGTCTGGTATTCCCATCTCTTGAAGAATTTT
>NW_011494695.1:1319594-1320904 GCF_000754665.1 Bison bison bison | reverse complement strand
CCTGACCTGCATATAGGTTTCTCAAGAGGCAGGTCAGGTGGTCTGGTATTCCCATCTCTTGAAGAATTTTCCACAGTTTATTGTGATCCTCACAGTCAAAGGCTTTGGCGTAGTCAATAAAGCAGATGTAGATGTTTTTCTGGAACTCTCTTGCTTTATCCATGATCCAGCAGATGTTGGCAATTTGATCTCTGGTTCCTCTGCCTTTTCTAAAACCACCTTCAACATCTGGAAGGTCATGGTTCACATATTGCTGAAGCATAGCTTGGAGAATTTTGAGCATTACTTTACTAGTGTGTGTGATGAGTGCAATTGTGAGGTGGTTTGAGCATTCTTTGGCATTGCCTTTCTTTGGGATTGGAATGAAAACTGACCTTTTCCAGTCCTGTGGCCACTGTTGAGTTTTCCAAATTTGCTGGCAAATTGAGTGCAGCTCTTTCACAGCATCATCTTTCAGGATTTGAAATAGCTCAACTGGAATTCCATCACCTCCACTAGCTTTGTTTATAGTTATGCTTTCTAAGGCCCACTTGATTTCACATTCCAGGATGTCTGGCTCTAGGTGAGTGATCACACCATCGTGTGGCTGGCAAAAAATATATTAATATCAATTGTAAGACACAACATGATTTCAGAAATTTGGACAAATCATGCAATTTTGAATGGAGAGTTTTCAGAGTATATATGTACTATATAATTTTTTTTAAAAAAGGAATATTAAAATAAGACATGCTTTTTCACTTTAAGGCTATTTATTGGGAGTGTTTTTCCATGCTAGTATCTATTCTTTATAAGCATCATTGAAAATAATAGAATAATATACATTTTATGGTGATGTCATATTAAACACATTTTGGGTCATATTAATTATAATTCTATGCTACTATAAATAACAGTGAAGTATAGCTAAATCTTTGTGAATATCCAAGACTATTTCCTCAGTATAAATTCCTTAAGGCACAGTTTCTGTGTCAAAAGATATGCATATCCTTGTAAAGGATCTGAATTCATCAGACCTAAGTGCCCCATGGAGTATACATCCCCTATGTTCAAACTGGTTTTAGTAAAGGCAGAGGAACCAGAGATCAAATTGCCAACATCTGCTGGATCATCAAAAGAGCAAGAGAGTTCCAGAAAAACATCTATTTCTGCTTTATTGACTATGCCAAAGACTTTGACTGTGTGGATCACAATAAACTGTGGAAAATTCTGAAAGAGATGGGAATACCAGACCACCTGATCTGCCTCTTGAGAAACCTATATGCAGGTCAGGAAGCAACAGTTAGAACTGGATATGGAACAACAGACCT
>NW_011494695.1:1315028-1319397 GCF_000754665.1 Bison bison bison | reverse complement strand
CTTATGGCAGAAAGTGAAAAGGAACTCAAAAGCCTCTTGATGAAAGTGAAAGTGGAGAGTGAAAAAGTTGGCTTAAAGCTCAACATTCAGAAAACAAAGATCATGGCATCCGGTCCCACCACTTCCTTCTTCACCACTTCATGGGAGATAGATGGGGAAACAGTGGAAACAGTGTCAGACTTTATTTTTCTGGGCTCCAAAATCACTACAGATGGTGACTGCAGCCATGAAATTAAAAGATGCTTACTCCTTGGAAGGAAAGTTATGACCAACCTAGATAGCATATTCAAAGGCAGAGACATTACTTTGCCAACAAAGGTTCGTCTAGTCAAGGCTATGGTTTTTTCTGTGGTCATGTATGGATGTGAGAGTTGGACTGTGAAGAAGGCTGAGCGCCGAAGAATTGATGCTTTTGAACTGTGGTGTTGGAGAAGACTCTTGAGAGTCCCTTGGACTGCAAGGAGATCCAACCAGTCCATTCTGAAGGAGATCAGCCCTTGATTTCTTTGGAAGGAATGATGCTAAAGCTGAAACTCCAGTACTTTGTCCACCTCATGTGAAGAGTTGACTCATTAGAACAGACTCTGATGCTGGGAGGGATTGGGGGCAGGAGGAGAAGGGGACGGCAGAGGATGAGATGGCTGGATGGCATCACTGACTCGATGGACGTGAGTCTCAGTGAACTCCGGGAGTTGGTGATGGACAGGGAGGCCTGGCATGCTGTGATTCATGGGGTCGCAAAGAGTTGGACAGGACTGAGCGACTGATCTGATCTGATCTTCCCATTTCTGTCTCCCTCTTCCTCCCTCTCCCTCCTCCCTAGCCATGCCTTCTTCCTTCTTCATAAGTAGCCTTCCTTCTGTTCCCCCAATACTTGTGATCCTACTTCTGCTCTTCTGTGTTGTAATTTTTTTTCTCACTGTGTATATGTATGTGTTTATAATCTCCCTCATCCTAAACAAAGTTTGAGGCTACATTTTATGTCAAATTACTAGTTTACAGTTATGCATCTTTATCTGGACTCTGAGTTCCTACCTAACAAGATCCTTGTATCATTCATCTTTGTATCCCTAGCACCTAATACACTAAATTTTCAGTAAACACTTTTGAATTGTTTCAGGAGGGAACAAATGTCTGCTCTTGTTTTTCCAGCTATCATGTAGTTTTTGGTTTTGTTTTCAAGTTTCTTGGGATTTTAACTGACCTAAGTACATTAATTTCAAAAACAAAAGAAAATACTTATATAGCTTCAAGTTTATAAACTCAGATGCCCTCAATTCAATACTGAAATATGCTTTAATATTAATTTAGCAACTACTGTCTAATTCAAGCAATGAGAAAGGAAAAACACAGAGCTTATACATGCTTTATTCTGAGAAATTTTAATGTTTATTCTCAAGGAAGATAATATTTTCCCCAAACATGGACCATGTATAGGAAATGCACACAGGATGGAAACTCACATGCCTAGCCCTTCTGATAGAAAGCAGAATTAGTCATCACACTTAAAGTGTTAAAAAATAAGAATACAATAGCTCTGTAGAAGAGAGAAGCACTTTTCTTCCTCGTGTGGTCATGAACATGCCAGATTGCTGGCCCATTATTTTGGCAGGTGTCTCTTGGAATGAACTGTGGAGAGGCCTGGCATGATTTGACAGCACTATGACAAGGCACTGCCTCCTACATGCACTTCCTTAGCAAACTGACTTCAGAATCTCCTTCATGAATTCCAAGCCAGAGCAATCTGAGGCAGGCATGTCAGTTTGAATTACTCTTCTCCAGCATCCAAAGACAACACGGGTTTTCTGTCAGTTGGCTTCAGACAGGCGGTACCATCAGCCTCAAGTTTAAAAAAGTGAAGGAAGTGAATTTACTAAATTTCCAAAAGGGAAAGAGTTTTGTAAGCTTTCCTCATGGGAGCATCAGGAAATCCAACCTTTCCAGGTACTAGCTAACTAAAACAGTGCATTTATGTCTACAGTTCTCTATTTGAAAATGGGCATGATAATAAGAGCTACCTCTTAGACCTGATTGTGGCTGCAATGTGATAACTCATGTGATGTTCTTAGGATATTGCCTGGTCTTAACTCTTTGGCTCAGAAATGTGAAATTTACTATTCCAAAGATGACATCTTTTTTTATTTTTTAATTGAAGTATAGTTGGACCATAAAGAAGGCTGAGCACCAACGAATTGATGCCTTCACATTGTGGTGCTGGAGAAGACGCTTGAGAGGCCCCCAGACAGCAAGGAGATCAAACCAGTCAATCCTAAAGGAAATCGACCCTGAATATTCACTGGAAGGACAGATGCTGAAGTTGAGGCTCCAATATTTTGGCCATCTAATGCAAAGAGCCAACTCGTTGGAAAAGACCCTGATGCTGGGAAAGATTGAGAGCAGGAGGAGAAGGGAGGAACAGAGGTTGCGATGGTTGGATGGCATCATCGACTCAATGGACTTCTGCTTGAACAAACTCTGGGAAACAGTGAGAACAGGAAAGCCTGGCATGCTGCAGTCCATGGGGTCTCAGAGAATTGGAAACAACTTAGTGACTGAACAATAGTTGCTTTATAATGTTGTGTAAATGCTGCTGTACAACAAAGTGAATCAGCTACACATATCTATATACCCCCTCTTCCCTGGATTTCTTTCCCATTTAGGTCACCATAGAGCACTGAGTAGTTTCCTGTGCTATACGAAGATGACTTTACCTTGTGGCAATTAGGTATAATGACCCATATTGGTACTTAGACATAAAACATAATGTGTTCACCTCTTAGCAGAAACCTAGGCAATCCTCAGAGTAAAAACAAATGTGCATTGAAATTCTGTCCACCTTACCATCTCTGTTTTATTTTGTTATACATTCTAATATTTGTAGAACTATATTTTTATGGGCTTCCCAAGTGGCACTTGTGGTAAAGAATCTGCTGGCCAATGCAGGAGACATAAGAGATGTGGGTTTGATCCCTGGGTCGGGAAGATCCCCTGGAGGAGGAAATGGCACACCACTCCAGTATTCTTGTTTGGAAAACTCCATGAGTAGAAGTGGTGGGCTACTGTCCATATCCTTTTATTACCCAAGTAAAATATATTCATTATGAAAATCTGGAAGATACACATAACTTTGAGTGTGCATACAATCAGGAGTAATCTCATGATCTAGATGGAAACACAGATAACATGAAGATAAATGGAAGATCCTCTAGTCTTTTATGAATCCATATAATATATGGAAATAAATTATAATTAAGAATGTGCTATTTTTATTTTTATTTCTCATTGTCAGGAAGCATTTAACAGGAGGCTTCCTGTGTGCTGTTTTGGATCTGTCAGGAATCCTCTGTTCCTTATTAATTCCTGAATATTCAGGAATTAAGAGGAGAGGCAAGCCTCTCGGGGCTGAGGAATCCAGGCATTTCCTTCGTTAGTTTTACAATATGGTGATAAGTACCCTCTTCCTTCTTGTGAACCATATGGTTAAAGTGATTGTTTACAACTCTCTCTCTGTTTAATATGGATCACCTATGTTTTGTAAGTCTGGAATTTTAATCTTTATCTTTGCTGAGAATAACTACAGTATATATGCCCACACCATGTTGATTAAAACACCTTTGCTCCATCAGAGCTTTGGTCCCCGTGTCTTGCTTTCTCTCTCTCTCTCTCTCTCTTGCTCTCTCATTCTCTCACTCTCTCAGGCTATTTCTTTGGAGCACAGAGGCTCTCTGAGTTCACTTTCCTGCCTGGGCTTCTAAGACCCTCTCGAGAAGGCACTCTGCGCCTTCACCCCATCGAGAGGGTGCCTGATGCCTCCGTGAACAGAGCAAGCCCCGTGCAGGGACTTTATTGGCTTTTTGCATAAACCAAGGAATATCAGCCTCTTTCTCTCTCCTTTACTTTCTTATTGGTCGACTCCAGACCACCAGGTTCCAGTCCATTAAAGGACTGCAACATTTCTCCTTTAATATTACCTTGTGAAGATATTTAAACATCTTTAAATATCCTTCTAAACTATTGACTACACAGTAGTTTGTTCATATAATTTGTTTGACATTTAAGTTCTTCCAAAATTTAATCATTTATAAATTATCTTCTGCTGAATATGTTTTCATCGAGATCTTTATAAAATAAATGGAATTAATGGTTCCTAAAAGTACATCATGAGAAACGCTGGGCTGGAAGAAGCACAAGCTGTAATCAAGATTGCCAGGAGAAATATCAATAACCTCAGATATGCAGATGACACCACCCTTAAGGCAGAAGTGAAGAAGAACTCAAAAGCCTCTTGATGAAAGTGAAAGTGGAGAGTGAAAAAGTTGGCTTAAAGTTCAACATTCAGAAAATGAAGATCATGGCATCTGGTCCCATC
>NW_011494695.1:1312117-1314928 GCF_000754665.1 Bison bison bison | reverse complement strand
GTAGGTGTGGAAACAGTGGAAACAGTGTCAGACTTTATTTTTCTGGACTCCAAAATCACTACAGATGGTGACTGCAGCCATGAAATTAAAAGACGCTTACTCCTTGGAAGGAAAGTTATGACCAACCTAGATGGCATATTGAAAAGCAGAGACATTACTTTGCCAACAAAGGTCTGTCTAGTCAAGGCTATGGTTTTTCCTGTGGTCATGTATGGATGTAAGAGTTGGACTGTGAAGAAAGCTGAGCGCCGAAGAATTGATGCTTTTGAACTGTGGTGTTGGAGAAGACTCTTGAGAGTCCCTTAGACTGCAAGGAGATCCAACCAGTCCATTCTGAAGGAGATCAGACTCTTTGCAACCCCATGAATCACAGCACACCAGGCCTCCCTGTCCATCACCAACTTCCGGAGTTTACCCAAACTCACATCCATCAAGTCGGTGATGCCATCCAGCCATCTCATCCTCTGTCGTCCCCTTCTCCTCCTGCCCCAAATCCTTCCCATCATCAGGGTCTTTTCCAATGAGTCAACTCTTTGCATGAGGTGGCCAAAGTATTGGAGTTTCAGCTTCAGCATCAGTCTTTCCAATGAACACCCGGGACTGATCTCCTTTAAGATGGACTGGTTGGATCTCCTTGCAGTCCAAGGAACTCTCAAGAGTCTTCTCCAACACCATCATTCAAAAGCATCAATTATTCGGTGCTCAGCTTTCTTCACAGTCCAACTCTCTATATGCAAATTTATCTCTATAGTATTTCTAATAGATTATATTCTCAATAGTAAACTCTGAGGATATCAGATTTTTCCCTCTTTTGCTCACACTGGATATTAACATGTGAACTTTTTTGTTTTGACATACCAAAAAGGCAAAACTTTATTTACTGCTTTATTCTGCATTTTATAGATCTACTGTCAGTATATAATTCATTTATAATTTTTTCACTTAAAATATTTATTTAATGCCTATTTTGTGCTAAATTTACTATCAATAAAATATTTCATTTGTGCATCCATTTATTTAATAACATTATTGAGAGTCTGTTATTTAACTGTTACTTGTATTTTTCCTGTTGTGATTTCCAATTTTTATTACAAAATTCTCTTACTAATGTGTTTGTTTTTCCCTGAATGCTTTGTAAAATTCATAATGTAGAACCCCAGCCATAACCCATCATGTAGCCTGCCATTATTTTTTCAATTTTTGTGCCTTGTAAGAATATTTACTTATACATTAGTACTTTATTTTACAAAGAAAATACACACACCTATTTATGAAGTTAACATAATAAATTGTCTGAAGATTACCTGGTATTACTCCTCTAATAAATCTTTCAGGGTGTGAGGGGAGAACAGAGGGCTGAGTACTACTGCATATTCATAAGTTTAGGGTTTTTTAAAGAAAATAATAATTATTATTTTTTCAGCATACATGCAGGTATCAGCCTTGTTTCTTTAACTTTGCTGGGTACACTGTAAGTCACTTTGATTTTAAAAATTTTATCTTCACATCAAAGACTTCCCAAACCTCTGTTCAGTGTCTTGGTGTCTAGATTTGTCACTTAAAAATTGGCAGATTTTGTAAAGGAAAACAGGTAAATATCAGTTCCCACCCCTAAAGATTTTACTTGAGATTAGTTCAATTAATTAAATATTAGCTTGTTGTCTTTCTATATAAGGCACTCCACAGTAGAAATCCAGGACTCATTTTGTTTGTTCAGATTGCTGATTTGAAATCTGCCACATTTATCTCTCTACAGCTCCGGATGGCAGTGTGATATAAGGCCAAATAGCAATTAAATGGCAATATTCTTATTTTGCATTTATTCTGGTCTTTGAGCTCAAACTTATAGCAAGGCACCATTATTTTCTGTGCCTGCACGAAGCAAGACTTGCTCCTGCCAGGCCCTAAAGTTGTTAAGAATAATTTATGTTATCAGAAAATAGAAAAATTTAAATGACTGTGCTTTTCCATTAAATAATACATATTTGACTAAGGCTGTTTTTTTCAACTGTGGTTTTCCCAGCACCTACTACAGAACTGATATAGAGAGTCTATCAATAAACAGGTGTTGAGTGAATAAATGAATAATAATTGAATGTGATAAACTATTGCTACAGTATGCTAATTTACTCTGCTCATAAAATATTCATTAATTAGTTTTTACAATGATGGTTACTCCTACAGTAGAAAAATGTGGCGTCACTTTCATCACTTTCCACTTGGGAACACTATCAAAATAGGAATGCCATTGACAGAGTGTGGTGTACTTGAGCAGGGGTTTTATGTGAAACTTTGCTCCATGTTAAAATGCTGATCAGTTTTTGTTATAGAATAATTCCTCTACTCAACTCCACAGGGAATAACTCCCTCCTATTTGGAATTCTACTTAATCAAATGTCAAGCAATGAATGGTTCAGTGAACAGGAATGAAGGGAGCTGGTTTGATTCTCAGCTCCGTTATTTACAGGCTGAGTCACAGAAGAACATGACTTACCTCTCTGTTCTGTTATTTCCACTCTGGGCATCATACAAAAATGGAATTGTGATAATTCACTAAGATTAGAATGTAATCATTCTTTTCCTAGCGTGTGTCACATCACAGATCAGATCAGATCAGTCACTCAGTTGTGTCCGACTCTTTGCGACCCCATGAATCGCAGCACACCAGGCCTCCCTGTCCATCACCAACTCCCGGGGTTTACCCAAACTCACATCCATCAAGTCGGTGATGCCATCCAGCCATCTCATCCTCTGTCGTCCCCTTCTCCTCCTGCCCCCAATCCCTCCCAGCATCAGAGTCTTTGCCAATGA
>NW_011494695.1:1299673-1312017 GCF_000754665.1 Bison bison bison | reverse complement strand
GCCATCCAGCCATCTCATCCTCTGTCATCCCCTTCTCCTCCTGCCCCCAATCCCTCCCAGCATCAGAGTCTTTGCCAATGAGTCAACTCTTCGCATGAGGTGGCCAAAGTACTGGAGTTTCAGCTTTAGCATCATTCCTTCCAAAGAAATCCCAGGGCTGATCTCTTCAGAATGGACTGGTTGGATCTCCTTGCAGTCCAAGGGACTCTCAAGAGTCTTCTCCAACACCACAGTTCAAAAGCATCAATTCTTTGGCGCTCAGCCTTCTTCACAGTCCAACTCCCACATCCATACATGACCACAGGAAAAACTATAGCCTTGACTAGACGCACCTTTGTTGGCAAAGTAATGTCTCTGCCTTTGAATATGCTATCTAGGTTGGTCATAACTTTCCTTCCCAGGAGTAAGCGTCTTTTAATTTCATGGCTGCAGTCACCATCTTCAGGGATTTTGGAGCCCAGAAAAATAAAGTCTGACACTGTTTCCACTGTTTCCCCATCTATTTCCCATGAAGTCAATATTACTTTAGCTATGACCAAAGGAAAAAAAATTGGCCTCTATATTTCTGAAGAATAAATGCTAAATTTAGCACAACCAAGTTCAGGCCCAAACTCTCTCAATTATTAGTTGGATGGCCTTGAGCCATGTAACTGAACCACGCTTCAACTTCCTCAAGTATAAATAGCGATGATACCATTTCCCTCACATAATATTTATTTGGCAATTAGCTGAAATAATGTAAAAGGGTAATGGACGAATGGGAGCAGGAAAATTATGCTAGAGATTTCTACATATGGAAGTCAAATTGTCAACTTGCAGCCCATTTCCAATGTCTTAGAAAAGCAGTACTTTCACTACCTCTTGTCAAGTAGATATCTAGGAAGGAGGGACAGCATTTGCATTTGGTCCCCAGGAGAACTTGGAAGGGAGGACACTGAGATCCTAAGATTCAAAGTTAAGAAAACCATATTGGAGGATATCAGGATGATGCGAACCAGTATTCAGGGGCAGGTCAGTGTCATGGGGGCCCTGAACTAAAATGACATCAGCATCAAAAGAGAAAGACTGCAGGCTGGCTCCAGCACTCAATCTGAGAGGGGGCAGGGGTACTGAAAGGAGAGAGGAAAAGGGAGGCCACCCAATCCAGCCCCCTGAGGACGGACTTGCACTTGGAGGAAGTGACTGTGTGAGTGACTGTAACTTTAACTCCAGAGACCCAGCCATCTTGGCAGTGATTTTCTCTGCTGATGATCAGACTGTCCTCTCCCTAAGAGGCCCTGTGTCAGGACAGAAATGTAGACTAGCCCTGTGTAGGGGAAGGACAGGGAGCTCAGTTTCTAATACAGTCAGACCTCCACAGCCACTGGTTCTACAGCCAGACTCAACCAACCTACCGAGCATCTGTGGGTTCTGGTATTGTGGTGGGCCCTGGAACCAATACCCTGCAGATATTGGCAGATGACTGTATATGACTTTGAGTATGACCCTAACCCTTGGGAATGATATTTCCTCCTGGTAACATTCCTCTGCCACAGATGATTATGCAGATAACACTTTTTCAATATAGAGAAAAATCCCAGTCAGAAGATGATTTAAATAAAGAACCCACCTGCTAATACAGGAGGCGTAAGAGATACGGGTTTGATCCCTGAGTTGGGAAGATCCCCTGGAGGAGGAAATGACAACCCACTCCAGTATTCTTGCCCAGAAAAGGAGCCTGGGGGAAGGGCGCTACAGTCCATAATGTCACAAAGAGTCAGACACGGCTGAGGGGACTTTGTATGCATACACGCATAGCCATCAAGAGAACCCTGGTCTTCCCGAGTGGCACTAGTGGTAAAGAATCTGCGTGCCACTGCAGGAGATGCAAGAGACTCAGGTTTGATCCCTGGGTCAGGAAGATCCCCTGGAATAGGAAGTGGCAACCTGCTCCAGTATTCTTGCCTGGAAAATTTCATGGACAAAGGAGCCTGGAAGGCTGGAGTCCATGAGGTTGCAAAGAGTCAGACATGACTGAGCATACATACACATAGCCTTCAAGAGAACCCTGGTAGTTTAATCACGACAACAACCCTTTGCGGCAGGAATATCTACTAAGCACAGCACTTATCTATGTTTTTCTTCTTTCATTTTTAATTATGAGATTATGAGACTGGCACTAGTATTCCCATTTTACCTATGAGAACACTGAGACACAGCAAAGTTAAAAAAATGATAAGTGATGATTCCCAGATTGGAAACTGGGCTGTCCCATTGCAAGCCTCATGCTTAACCCTCATACTGCTACTTCAAAAATCATTTCTATACATAGATTTTGACTTTCCCACAGGTCAACATGTGGTCTGCAGCTATTCCTATGGAAGATTTCTGCCATGGAAAATTTGTTGTGACAGGCAAGTAGCAGAACTCCCATCCCTAAAGGGTTGAGCCTCAAATTATATTCCAGGTTCTCCAAGCCTATTAGGTTTAAAAATAGCCTGGGCTTTTTCTCCCATCCATGCATAGGATAGCATACATTAACTGAAGACTCTAACACATTTGCAAATGCAGTCACCCAGAAAGTAAAGCACTGGAGCAGCCTACATAGGCAGCTATGCAAATGAAAAATAACTTTGCTTTTACATGACTAACAGACCTGGAATGACTTGTATCAAATAAGCATTGATATGCCCATGGGCTTTTCTAGAAAGATCCCAACAGTCCAGAACTGTAAAACTAAACTTTAAGTCTTCGGTTGTAGCATAAATAGAGTATGGTGATTATAATCAGTGTAGATTTATTTGGCTGCCTCATACCTAATTTGTAAATTTTTCTTCATGCTAAAGAGCAAAATAAGATGTGTCTTGTAACATCATTTGAATTCAACTTGGTTGAACCCTGTCCTTTCAAGCCTAGCTGGCCTCTCTTCAAAAGATGCACACTCATACAAACTATCTAAGTCTTTGTAACAACCCCTGGGAGCTACTTTATTTTGAGCAAATATGAATTTTGCAACAAGTGAGAGATTCTGTCTCAATGGATTATACTGTGAAAATCCAAAGAGATAAACCATTGTATTTTAAGTACTAGATTACGAATTTTACTTTACTTGAACTTTACTTAAACTCCTAGAGAGTGAGACCTTTTGAATTCTTTAGTTAAGAAGACTGCTAGAGAAATAGAGACATAGATGTAGAGAACAGACTTATAGACACAGCGGGGGAAGGAAGGGTGGGATGAATTGAGAGAGTAGCATTGACATATACATGCTGTCATGTGTAAAACAGATAGCTAGTAGGAAGATGCTGTATAGCACAGAGAGCTCAGGTCAGAGCTCTGTGATAACCTAGAGGGGTAGGATGGGAGTGAGGCTCGTGAAGGAGGGAATATACATATACAGATAGCTGATCACGTTCTGCACAGCAGAAACCAACTCAACATTATAAAGCAGTTCTCTTCCAACTAAAAATAAAAACAAGAAGACTGTTAGAGCATTTTGCAGATACCAAAAAAGAAAGGTGTTTGCTATTTAAGATATATTAGTATAACTAATGCAACATCTTTTAAAGTGTTATCTACAGAAAGCAAACATCAGAATAGAAAGCAAGAATGAGTACCATATACTGTAATCATCTGTATCCACCCGTATTCAGGGAGGGAACATTTGAAGAAGGTAGGAAGGCTGCCCTAGTGACCTTAATGATCTGTAACAGGGCGCCCTCCATTTCTCTGAGAACTGTTCACCACAGGTATATTTGAATGCAATAACTTTTAACACAGCAGTCATTCTGACCCCCACAGGATTCACAGAAGTAAACCACAGAGTGAGTGGTCAGTCAGAAAAAAGACTGAAAACAGTCAGAAAAAAACCAAAGAAGGTCCTTTGAGATGAAAACTTCTTTGAGGATAAACTTCTACAAGTACAGTGGAAACAAAAACAAGTCTAAAAGATTGGTGAGTAGAACAAGAGAGCGAGGCATTAAAGATTCCAGAAATACCTTCACTGCAATGGTCTCTGGGAATTGAGTATTCTTATTTTGAAAGTGTTAGTCACTCAGTCATTTCTGACTCTTTGTGACCCCATGGACTGTAGCCCACCAGGATTCTCTGTACATGGAATTCTCTAGGCAAGAATTCTAGCATGAGTCGCCATTCCCTTCTCCTGAGGAACTTCCCAACTCAGGGATCGAACCCTGGTCTCCTGAATTGCAAGTGGATTCTTTACAGTGTGAGTCACCAGGGAAGCCCAAATATCAGAAAAGTATTTTAAATAATGCTATTTATTCTTATTTTACTTGAATATAAATCTTTATATGTTGAAAGAGAAAAGTATTTTAATTAATACTATTTATCACTGATAGAAGCATCTGTAACTCTGTGGTACTATGAATGATTGAGGTGTCTTTGTAAATGATTACCATTAAACAGGTTTTCTAATATAAACTAAAGAGGCAGAAAGTTTTCATAAGAAATGTAGTCAGCACTTTTTGACATGAGTCAACATAGTCTTTCAACCTGGGACAGAATTTTTGAGGAAGCGTCCCTGACTAGTAAAGGTGAATTTGAAACTCCCAGAGAAGAGTATGTGGGACCCTTTACAGGCATCTCTACCTTCTCGTTCTTTTCCTAGGCAGGCAAAACATTTAGAGGTGTACCTAGAGACAAAAAGAAAAATTAAAATGAGGTAGAGATTGGGATCATTTCCCTTGTGAGATTTAATGTAACCCTTTCTGACAGTTAGCTGCCCTGGTGGCTCAGATGGTGAAGTGTGTGCCCGCAATACGGGAGACCTGGATTCAATCTCTGGGTCAGGAAGATCCCCTGGAGAAGGAAATGGCAACCCACTCCAGTACTCTTGCCTGGAAAATTCCATGGACGGAGGAGCCCGGTAGGCTACAGTCCATGGGGTTGCAAAGAGTTGGACATGACTGAGCGACTTCACTTCACTTTCACTTTCTGACAGTTGGTCCGTCGTCAAACGGACAAGAGTGAGGTAGTGGGAAGTGCTGGGAGGCTCCTGCCACAGTTCAGGCAAGAGATAGTGGAGCTTTGAACTATGATTTTAGTAGCAGCTATAGGAGACATGGTCAGTTTTGGGATATTGTGTTTCAAGAACTAAGAGGATTTACTGATTGAATAAATAGGAGAATGAGCAGAAGAGCAAGGTGGTGAGAAGGTTGTGGGAAAATTTTCAAGAGAAAGTCAATGGCACTGTTTTGACCGGGTTCGGTATTATTCATCTTAGTGGATGACTGTCATCCTATTCAGCTGCCCAGTCTTGTTTTGGTTACACTGGGTCTTCGTTGCCGTGTGCAGACTTTCTCTAGTTGTGGTGAATGGGGGCTACTCTTCACTGCGGTGCGTGGGCTTCTCATTGCAGTGGCTCCTCTTGCTGCAAAGCACAGGCTCTAGGCACGTGGGCTTCAGTAATTGTGGTTTGTGGGCCCTAGAGCTTCAGGCTCAGGAGCTGTGGCATGCAAGCTCTAGAGCTCCTGGGCTCAGAAGTGGTGGCACATGGGCTTAGTTGCTCCTTGGCATGTGGAATCTTCCCAGGCCAGGAACTGAACCTATGTCCCCTCTCTTGGCAGGTGGATTCTTATCCACAGGGAAGTCCCAAGACAGCCAGTCTAGAATCTTTTCTCATGTTTCTGTGTTCTTATCTTCTTAGAGTCACATCTTCAAAAGTTGAAACCAGAAAACTCCCTTTCCCAGGCTCCTTTGTAGCTAAGGTCAGGCATGTGTTGACTAAGTTGCTTCAGTTGTATCCAACTCTTTGCAATCCTATGGACTGTAGCCCACCAGGCTCTTCAGTTCATGGGATCCTCTAGGCAAGAATACTTGAGTGGATTGCCATGCTCTCCTCCAGGAAATCTTCCCAGGTCAGGCATTTGACCTTGAATCTGGCCACCACATGTACTCATCAAGATTTTGATGAGGAATTCAGCTACTTGAGGAAGCAAAGGACAAGTGGAATCCATTTGTCTGTATCTCTCTTTGTGAAGGAGCAATATTAGCTATTCTGGAGTCCAGTGTCCAGCCTCAGCAGAATGAGCTTACAAGCCTGCACTCAATTATAGTGCAGTCTTTGGAGCAGCCCCAGGGCAGTGCAATTCTGGTATTATTGCAGGATAAAATGCCCCAGACCTGACTTTCTACTGTTCCCAGAAAGTCTGTGAGCTACCTGATATCCTCTACTTAATCAGGTAGAGTAGGCTCTGTTGTTTGCAGCAAGAACACACACATACATACACATCTGGAAACAGCCACCCAGAGATGTCAAGCAGGAGTATGAAACTCAGAGGAGATGGCAAGTCTGGGGAAATAAACTTGAAGGCCACCAGTATATATACAATATTTAGAGTGGCAACCCACTCCAGTGTTCTTGCCTGGAGAATCCCAGGGACAGGGGAGCCTGGTGGACTGCCATCTATGGGGTCGCACAGAGTTGGACACGACTGAAGTGACTTAGCAGCAGAGTCTTCAAGTTAGAACAACTCACCAAGTGAGAGACCATATTTAAAGAAAATGAGAGGTATGTAGAAGTCAGAGAGCTCAGAAGAGGAGGAGTCAGGAAAGGATACTTTGAAGGAGCCACTGAGACAGAAAACAAAACAAAACTGAGTATTGAGACATCCAAAGAAGTATTTTAAGAAGGACTGTCATGATTCTGAGCCTATGAGGTCAGAAGGAAGAACTCCTGATGAATAAAGAGAGAGTGATGGTCCCTAAAAAAATGTATGTTCTGCACAATAGCCTTGTGTTTGAATGGCTAAGAATGAAGGGTCTAGGGACGAAACTGTTGAGGCATGGTGTCACATCTTAGGGACAATGACTGATAGTATGTAAATGAACTAAAAGAGCTAGGACTGTGAAGCTCGTATCTGTGGTTCTAATGGGGTATTGATATGGATCTGAACTTCATGGCATCAAGGGACATATATGTTCTGTCCTGTCCTTCAACAGTGTTTAGTAGCAATGCTGGTAGGTGTGATGAAAACCATCGCGTAGGTACCTAACCAGACTTCCCAGTTCACCTCCTGTTAGTACAAGCAGGACTGACCCCTTTAAATGAGGTAGCCCCAGAAGATTCTTGATGTAAATAAGGAGATGGAGGTTCTTACAGTCTTAAGGAGATGCTGAATGTTCTGACAATTAGGGCAGAAGGGAATTGGCAAATAATGTAAAATAGCAATATCATTACTTAACAATAGTAAAAATAGCAATTAGTTTAAAAACAATTGTAGATTATAAGAGGTATCATCATATTTATATCCCAAGTTGGTGAATTGAATGAAATTTGTTTTATTCAGTTTGAAACTTCATAAGAAAAAATTTGAAAAGTAAATGGTTACTAAGATCAAAATGGAAAAGCACTAGTATTTTATCTGCCTCTTTCATGTCTTAAATTCAACATTTAAAAAACTAAGATCATGGCATCCAGTCCCATCACTTAATGGCAAATAGATGGGGAAACAATGGAAACAATGACAGACTTTATTTTCTTGAGCTCCAGAATCACTCCAGATGGTGATTGCAGCCATGAAATTAAAAGACACTCACTCTCTGACAAACCTAGACAGCATTTTAAAAAGCAGAGACACTACTTTACCAACAAAGGTCTGTCTAGTCAAAGCTATGGTTTTTCTAGTAATCATGCATGGATGTGAGAGCTGGACCATAAAGAAAGCTGAGTGCTGAAGAACTGATGCTTTTGAAATGTGGTATTGGAGAAGGCTCTTGAGAGTCTCTTGGACTGCAAGGAGATCAAACCAGTCAATCCTAAAGGATATCAGTCCAAATATTCATTGGAAGAACTGATGCTGAAGCTGAAGCTCCAATACTTTGGCCACCTGATGTGAAGAACTGATTCACTGGAAAAGACCCTGATGCTGGGAAAGATTGAAGGCAGGAGAAGAAGAGGATAAAAGAGGATGAGAAGGCTGGATGGCATCACCAACTCAATGGACATGAGTTTGAACAAGCTCCAGGAGTTGGTGATGGACAGGGAAACCTGGTGTGCTGCAGTCCATGGGGTCCCAGAGTCGGACCTGACTGAGCAACTGAACTGAACTGTCATGTCTTAAATACAGTCTGTTTTTGCTCAAAGAAAATGTACTTGTTTTACAACTATAATCAAGTATGCAAATACTACCAAGGAATTCATATACATTTATGTATCAATGTAGTATCTGGCTTGCTGCTGCTAAGTCACGTCAGTCATATCAGACTCTGTGTGACCCCATAGATGGCAGCCCACCATGCTCCCATCTCTGGGATTCTCCAGGCAAGAACATCGGAGTGGGTTGCCATTTCCCTCTCCAGTGCATGAAAGTGAAAGTGAAGTTGCTCAGTCGTGTCCGCCTCTTCATGACCCCATGGACTGTAGCCCACCAGACTCCTCCATCCATAGGATTTCCCAGGCAAGAGTACTGGAGTGGGTTACTTGCCTTCTCCGAGTATCCAGCTTAAAGAGACCTAATTTCTTGCCATTATAAGAAGTTGAGGTTCCTCATTGCTTTAATCTTAGGAGAAATTTCAATGTATCCTCAAGATAGGGTAATGATCAAGTTATTGTGCTTCCCAGATGAAAAAAATATTTCAGTATACCCCACCTTGTTTGGAAAGGCAACTTTCTGCTGCCTCTCAGAGTGGAAAATGTATTTAAAATTCTCTGTTACAAACTGTATATAGAATCTCTCTACTTATTATTAGTAGTTTAAACCATACAAAATTGCTATGCTATAGGGTCAAGAAAGGGTTGAATATCAGCAATTCATCTGGTTTAATGAAATGCTCTTTCTACATATGGCATTGATTGCACACTTCATTCATCTCTAACATAGCTCCTGGGACATTTGATAACCTGTGCTCCTGCATGAAATAGAAATAGAATTGACAAGAAACATCAGCATGTACACCCTAAAACATACAGGTGCTCTTAGTTCACATATGCATATTCCCGGCAGTAGCATCAATCATTCCATAAATTCTGCTGTTATATCATCACTAGCATGGAAGCCCAAATATTTAATTCAATAATTATCTTATTAGATATATTCAAGTCCTGATTCCAAAAGAAATTCAATTTGTGTCTATAATAATGAATTTCCTTTAATGAAAGGTGGTGAGACCAACTCACTGGGGCCAACCTACAAATCAAAAGAGTGACAGGACATCTTATATTCACTTCTACTATAAAGTTACAGAGCAAGCTTGTTACTTTTTAATAGGTGTGTAATTGAATAGTAACAGTAGGTGTCACCTACCTCCAAATAAGGTGTTAAAATACCCATGAAGGACTTGCAAAGGGATAAAATAGCATTTATTTGTCCTTAGCCTAACAAGTGACTTGGAAGTAAGTAGCAAGGGTGAGATTTTAAGAGGAGAGTAATTTCTCTATAAAATTTGTTTGCATGATATATATTACTTTTTTGTCTATGAAGGCTTTGCATGTTTTTCTTTCTCTCTGAAATTATTTCTTACTACTCCAAGCCACGTTGCTCACACCCTAACTTAGTACTATAACTAGATTACTTGTTTTATAAGAGCTTTGTGATAGCTGCTGCTGCTGCTAAGTCGCTTCAGTCGTGTTCGACTCTGTGAGACCCCGTAGACATCAGCCCATGAGGCTCCCCCATCCCTGGGATTCTCCAGACAAGAACACTGGAGTGGGTTGCCATTTCCTTCTCCAATGCATGAAAGTGAAAAATGAAAGTGAAGTCGCTCAGTCATGTCCCACTCTTAGTGCTTATCTCAATTTATTATCATTAAATGTATTTATTTCCTCTAGTAGGACAAGCTCCATGAGGTCAGAAACTTTCTTATCCACCAAGCATCAATCCACCATGATTCTTCTGCACTGAGCACCATATACAAGGCACCAATAGGCAGCAGGTATGAGCCAATGGCTCAAAATGACAAAATCTATAAAGTCAAATCTGTTGAGTCAGTCCACATAATCATCTTGATCAATAAAATTGGCAGTTCACATGTGAGAAATACAAAAGGACTATAAAGAAATGAAAGGAGTCAAACTCATTAGCAGGTGACACAAATTTAATTATCACTCATCAAGTAGAAAAAAAAAAGATTTTTGTTTTTTGGATAAGTGTTGGCTAGGGTATAGAGAAATTTCTTCCTTGTCTTTTAAAAATCTGTCCTTGATCTTAATTTTTCTACACTGGTCAAATATAATGGTCAAACATAATCTCTTCAATATAAATGAAGCTATTTTTGAAATGATGACCAAATAATACTGGTATCAAACTTTTGTAAAGTTCCAAATATCTGAATCTGTCCATTAAGTTTTCATTTAAATGTTTATAGGTATGCACCCTCCATATCCATGAAGTAGTAGACAGGGTCATACAATTTTAGAATTTGCACGTGTACTTTCTCCTCTCTCTGCTGCTTCATCCCTGCTCTGAACCTCATCATTTTTTCTAACTTTATGATTTTCTTTGACCTTTTAATTTCTTATCTTGTTAGAGTTCTTAGATAATCATATGGCTAAAACCTTGATAGAGAGTAGCATGGAAGCATATACACTACCATATGTAAAATAGATTGCCATAGGAAATTTGGCAATTTCCCTGGTATGACTCAGGGAATTCAAACTGGAGCTGTGTAACAACCTAGAGGGGTGAGAAAGTGTGGGATGTGGGAGGGAGGTTCAAGAGGGAAAGGACATATGTGTACCTATGGCTGATTCATGTTGATGTATGTCAGAAATGAAACCAATATTATAAAGCAATTATCCTTCAATTAAAAATAAAGAATTTTTTAAAAAAGAGTTTGTCTTTTTGGATGATTGAATTTTCCAAAAGTTAAAAAAAGGAGGGAGGTCATTTAATACCTTTTCTTTTTTCTTTTTCTTATTGTGAAATAGTAAGCATATGAACATGCTCCTGCCTGTGAGAGGCACAGGTAGAGATATGGAGTGTGAATCTGATCAGGAAGATCGGTTCTAGCTCGTTGTTTCACCTTTCTTTTACCAAATTTATCACCTTTCTCAGTGCAGGTAGCGTGTGACCCAAGAGGACAGAGAACATCCCCTTCTGCTAGAAGGCTTTCAGCTGCTGCATCCACATTTCTGTGAGTTATTGGTTCACAGCCAAAAAACTCCCACTTTCATGTTTGGCCATTTTTTCCCCTGAGTTACCAGAAACAGGAAAGCTCCTTATGGGAAGAATTATTTCTGCTGGCCGGGCTCAAACTTCAGCATACTCTAGACTTTCAGTAAGTCTTACACTAAACTCATATATCTGTTCAACTTCTCCCCCAGTTAAAAACAGCCTTTAACCCTGTTCAGCAGGCTCAGATACCATGTCCAAAAGAGAAAATTCGAGTTCCCTTATCAGGTAATTTTAACTGCTTCCTCATGTAACAACACAGCAGGAATGTCAATACTGAGGAAAATTACAAGCGATGCTCAGTACAGGTCACAGAGTGGACCCTCCATACAGATGGTTTTAAAAACCAATGACTACATGCATAAGACTATTACTTTCATAAAACACATACAAAAAGGTAACAACTATGAGTGCACAGCACCCCCAAGGAGATTTCTATAGGAAACTGCCGATTTAGAGCCTTGGTTCAGGAGTGAGGTAAACCTGAGATTGAAGTCAACAACATGACCCTAGTTAGCTGCTATCTTTCTCTAACACTCAATTCCCACATATTTAAAATAGACTCAGGAACTTCTCTGGTGGTCCAGTGGGTTTGATCCCTAAAGCCTTTGACTGTGTAGATCACAATAAACTGTGGAAAATTCTGAAAGAGATGGGAATACCAGAACACCTGATCTGCCTCTTGAGAAATTTGTATGCAGATCAGGAAGCAACAATTAGAACTGGACATGGAACAACAGACTGGTTCCAAATAGGAAAAGGAGTTCGTCGAGGCTGTATATTGTCACCCTGTTTATTTAACTTATATGCAGAGTACATCATGAGAAACGCTGGACTGGAAGAAACACAAACTGGAATCAAGATTGCACAAGCTGGAATAAGATTGTTGGGAGAAATATCAATAACCTCAGATATGCAGATGACACCACCCTTATGGCAGAAAGTGAAGAGGAACTAAAAAGCCTCTTGATGAAAGTGAAAGTGGAGAGTGAAAAAGTTGGCTTAAAGCTCAACATTCAGAAAACGAAGATCATGGCATCCAGTCCCACCACTTCATGGGAAATAGATGAGGAAACAGTGGAAACAGTGTCAGACTTTATTTTTCTGGGCTCCAAAATCACTGCAGATGGTGACTGCAGCCATGAAATTAAAAGATGCTTACTCCTTGGAAGGAAAGTTATGACCAACCTAGATAGCATATTCAAGAGCAGAGACATTACTTTGCCAACAAAG